>NC_060198.1:21759401-21762750 GCF_021184085.1 Oncorhynchus gorbuscha
TCTTTCTATATTCCTCTCTGCTCACAAGTAACAGTGCACTGCCTCTCCTTCTCTTTCTCGTTCCGTCTCGCTCTCTTTCTCTCTCCCTCCTCTCTCTCTATTTCTGTCCCTCACTTCATCGCTACCCCCCTCTCTCTACGCCCTTTATTCTGGATGCCCAACCCTCCTCTTTTTCTCCTGCCAACTCATTATTCCCCTCATTCCCTCCATATGTCAGTTTATGCTTTCTCTCCTCTCTCTCGCATGCTCTCTTTCCCCCTCTCCTCTCTGTCCCATTAACTCCCTTGTGGTTGCTGAAGTTCTCCCCATCTCTCCATCCCTCTCTCTCCCCCATATATACTTCAGGCTGCCCGTACTTTGCCGCACCAACGACAGTTTCCCAGAAATATAACGTCACTCTTACAGGCTGCTGTTTGCATGCCAGGAATGCAGCTCTGTTTCTACAGATGTTATCAAAGGGGAGCAATCTGGAGTGAGAGATGAGGCAATCAGGGAGTAGGGGAGAAGGGGAAAGGAAGGGTCGGGAGGCGGGCAGGAGGGAAGTGTCCCAAAGTCTGTCGTAAAGTCACACTGATCGTCTCTGTATCTAAAGCCTGCATTATGACAAGTATACCCACCCGCACAGCCAACATCACTGATTATTTCCATTTGAACCCCCCTCCCCACATTGCATCTCGTATTAAAGCGTACACTCCAACTCAGTTCAGCTTTCTCTCTCTCTCTCTCTGTTAGCCTGCATGGTGTGTGCTGCTGGAGCAGCCGCTCAAGCACAACATTAGCACCAGACCCACAGAAGAGCTATCTAATAGACGTTCTACACCCCTCCTCGCACCCCCACCTCTCTTCCTATTTCCCTCCTTCCCTCTCACCCTCTCTCAATCTCTTTCTCTAAATACAGTGCACACACACATTGAATCAAACATACACCATTTCGGGGACCAATCAGAGTTGCCAGAGTTCAGGTCTTATTTGTGAATGGGATTTTACGGAGAGGCGGAGCTGCCGCTGCTTTATGCTTTCTGTAGCCGCACAGCTGATACACCAACATTTTCATGATATTCTCTCTATCCATCTCCATCCCTCTCTCCCTTTTTGCAATTCTGCCCGCCCATGCATCAATCTCTTTCTCTATTCTCAGACAGTTTCTTCAAGACACACCATTTCAAACTAAATCTCATTCTATATTCCTCTCTTCTCACAAGTCACAGTGCACTGCATTACCGCCTCTCCTCTCCACTCCTCTCTCCCTCTTCTTTTTCCACTTCATCTCTTCTCATTTCTGATTCTCCCCACTCCCTCTCTCTTTCTTTCCTTCGTCCTGTCTGCCTCCAGCATCCATGATAGTTGAGGGAAGCAGAGCCCCTCTCTCCTCTCCTCTCCTCTTCCCCTATTTCTTACCTTTGTGAGAGTCTGTGTCCCGGTTGGTGCTAGAGCTTCAGTGGGGTCGTCGGACTGGCAGAGGGACAGACCAGGAGCCTGGGAACCTTCTGTGAGCCAAAGAAAGGAGGAGAGAAAAAAAAGAGAGACAGAGAGAGAAATAAAGAAAGGTAGAAAGAGAAAGAGAGCGGGCAGTGCTGCTGAAGAGGGAGAGAGAGCGCTGAGTGGCTAGAGGTGAGATGAAGGGGAGAGAGAGAGGGAGGGAAAGATAAATGGAGAGGGAGGGAGAGAGGGAGAGAGGGGTAGATTGGGATAGGAGGGGATTTTGTGATGTTTAAGAGGAGGGAGGGATTGCAGCAGAGTGGAGGGAGAGAGTGGAAGAAGGGATGGGGAGAGGAAGGGTGGCTAGGGAGATGGAGAAGAGTTGAGGGAGGAGGGAGGGAAGTAGAGGATAAGAACTTGAGGCAGAAAAGGAATGAAAAGGTGATGGAAAAGGGAAGAGTGTGGATGAGGAGCACAAAGTGGAGCGAGGGATGAACCTCCTACAGATGAAGTTCTGATGAGAGATGGAGAGATGGTGATGATAGACAAGAGAACATGTCAGTTTGGCCTGAGGCTGGGGGTGAGTGCACTTAGGAGTGAAAGGTTACGTGAAGGAGATCAGAGGAAAAAAAGAACATGAATAAATAGAGAGAAAGATTCAATTGAAATTCCCCTTCTTTCTCTGTCATCTGTTGTATGGTTACTTAGAAGGCTATTTTGAGGCTATTTTATACAAGATGCCTCTAGACAGTAGAAATTGATCTTGGGTCAGGTGTGTGTTTTCACCCTCATGGTTTAAGTTAGGCTTTGGGGGAGGCTGAGTTGGTTCTAGATCAGTGCCTGAGGATAACTTATTTCCTTACCATGTGCATTACAGAATTGAGAAATATCCCCATATCAACCTGCTGTTCCAACCTGGACTCAGGGGTAGACATAACATAGTAAATGTAAATCTGGGACATCTGGGACACCCCATTTCTTATGATATGTTACATATTACAATTCTAATGATATGTTATAAATTGCAACATGTTACAAATTGCAATACGTAGAATTTGTTTCCGAATTTTCAAAACGTATCATATGTTATGAATTCCAATTTATTGTGGCTAACGTTAGCTAGATGGCGAGGTGGCTAATGCTAACGTTAGCTAGGTGGCTAGGCTAGGGCTTAGGGGTTAAGGTTACGGCTAAGGTTAGGAGTTGGGTTAAAGAGTTAAGGTTTAGGGTTTGGGGAAAGGTTAGCTAACATGCTAAGTAGTTGAAAGTAGCTAAAAAGTAGTTGCTAATTAGCTAAAATGCTAAAGTTGTCTGTGATGAGATTCAAACACGTTCGCATTATAACACGTTCGCATTATATGCCTACCCATCCAGCTTGACCACCTGTTTTTTGCAACCATACCAAATGTAACATATCATACTCATTTGAGTGTCCCAGATTTACATTTATTATGTTATGTCTAGTCTATTAGACTTGGCTGGCTGTTCTAGACCTTGGCTCAGTGTTAGTTCTGGAATTCACAAAGTGTCTCTGACAAGAGTGCTGATCTAGGATGAACTTAGAGTTTTAGATCAAAATTATTTTGATCAAGAGGACCTGATCCTTGATTAACATCCCTACTATAAGTTGCTTTGTGAATAGGTGAAGGGGTCCCAGTTGATTTGCAGTGTTTGAGATGTTGAGAAGTCAGAGTGGACTTCTACCTTAGTGATTGGAAAGGCTTTAGGTCCAGAAGTCCAGCATAGGGATTTTGACTTGACTTGAAAGCTAGGATACAGTGCTGCTCGCTACAACAGTATAGGATATAAAAGAGCCAGAATTGTCTATGAAAAGCTAGTTTATGAAAGCTACATTCAGCCACTGCCGAGCATTGGAAAGTGTGATTGCATCATCATCCTTCCTCAACTACATGTCGTTAGCTGTGTGTGT
>NC_060198.1:21762850-21770144 GCF_021184085.1 Oncorhynchus gorbuscha
CAAATTATGGTGGAAAATAAGTATTTGGTCAATAACAAAAGTTTATCTCAATACTTTGTTATATACCCTTTGTTGGCAATGACAGAGGTCAAACGTTTCCGTAAGTCTTCACAATGTTTTCACACATTGTTGCTGGTATTTTGGCCCATTCCTCCATGCAGATCTCCTCTAGATCAGTGATGTTTTGGAGCTGTTGCTGGGCAACACGGACTTTCAATGTCATGTATTGTCCCTGTGCTTTCTCTTCTCTTCGTTTCCCCCTGCTGGTCTTATTAGGTTTCTTTCCCTCTCTATCCCTCTCTCTCTCTATCGTTCCGTTCCTGCTCCCAGCTGTTCCTCATTCTCCTAACGACCTTGTTTACTCTCTCACACCTGTCCCCTATTTTGCCCTCTGATTAGGTCTCTATTTCTCTCTCGGTTTCTGCCTCTGTCCTTGTCGGATTATTGTTTGCTGTTTGCTGTTTGCTGTGTCCTTGTTCCGTCCTGTCGTGTTTTGCCTTTTCATCAGATGCTGCGTGTGAGCAGGTGTCTCTGTCCGCTACGGCCCGCGCCTACCCGAAGGGACCTGCAGTCTGTTGCCGCTTATCCTGCAATTCCCCTCAACAACTAAAGAGGATTTATGTTTTCCCTGTTTGGACATTTCCTGTAAAGGATTGAGGATTATGTTTTCTCTGTTTGGACTCTAATAAACTCAGTTTCTGTTAAGTCGCTTTTGGGTCCTCACTCACCTGCATAACATTCAACTCCCTCCAAATCATTTCTATGGGTTTGAGATCTGGAGACTGGCTAGACCACTCCAGGACCTTGAAATGCTTCTTACGAAGCCACTCCTCCGTTGCCCGGGTGGTGTGTTTGGGATCATTGTCATGCTGAAAGACCCAGCCACGTTTCATCTTCAATGCCCTTGCTGATGGAAGGAGGTTTTCACTCAAAATCTCACGATACATGGCCCCATTCATTCTTTCCTTGACACGGATCAGTAGTCCTGGTCCCTTTGCAGAACAACAGCCCCAAAGCATGATGTTTCCACCCCCATGCTTCACAGTAGGTATGTTGTTCTTTGGATGCAACTCAGCAATCTTTGTCCTCCAAACGCGACGAGTTGAGTTTTTACCAAAAAGTTATATTTTGGTTTCATCTGACCATATGACATTCTCTGTACATCTTCTTCTGGATCATCCAAATGCTCTCTAGCAAACTTCAGACGGGCCTGAACATGTACTCGCTTAAGCAGGGGGACACGTCTGGCACTGCAGGATTTGAGTCCTTGACGGCGTAGTGTGTTACTGATGGTAGGCTTTGTTACTTTGGTTCCCAGCTCTCTGCAGGTCATTCACTAGGTCACCCTGTGTGGTTCTGGGATTTTTGCTCACCGTTCTTATGATCATTTTGACCCCACGGGGTGAGATCTTGCATGGTACCCCAGATCGAGGGAGATTATCAGTGGTCTTGTATGTCTTCCATTTCCTAATAATTGCTCCCACAGTTGATTTCTTCAAACCAAGCTGCTTACCTATTGCAGATTCAGTCTTCTCAGCCTGGTGCAGGTCTACAATTTTGTTTCTGGTGTCCTTTGACAGCTCTTTGGTCTTGGCCATAGTGGAGTTTGGAGTGTGACTGTTTCATGTTGTGGACAGGTTGTGTCTTTTATACTTTTATACTGATAACAAGTTCAAACAGATGCCATTAATACAGGTAATGAGTGGAGGACAGAGGAGTCTCTTAAAGAAGAAGTTACAGGTCTGTGAGAGCCAGAAATCTTGCTTGTTTGTAGGTGACAAAATACTTGTTTTCCACCATAATTTTGCAAATAAATTCATTAAAAATCCTACAATGTGATTTTCTGGATTTTTTTTCTCATTTTGTCTGTTATAGTTGAAGTGTACCTATGATGAAAATTACAGGCCTCTCTCATCTTTTAAGTGGGAGAACTTGCACAATTGGTGGCTGACTAAATACTTTTTTGCCCCACTGTACTAGAACTAACACGTTAGTAAACCCACTACAATCTTCCATTACAGTCAGCAGCAAGCAGTTTAGCACTTACACTGGCAAGCCCCGGTTGCAAAACATTTGTAAAACCAAAAGCTTATCTTAACTTGGAAGAGTTCTTGTGTTGGATAGCCATAGCCAGCTAACTAACATAGTATCCCAATCTGTTTGAGCCAGTTGTTTGGGTAGGCTAAACTAGCAAGCTGCATTTGCTAGCTAAGTAAGTGAAAGTGAAAAGAAAAAACAATTCAATATAGCTAGCTCTAGATTAATTCTGGGATCCTTTGATTGGGTGGACAACATGTCAGTTCATGCTGCAAGAGCTCTGATAGGTAGGAGGACGTCCTCCGGAAGTTGTCATAATTACTGTGTAAGTCTATGGAAGGGGGTGAGAACCACGAGCCTCCTAGGTTTTGTATTGAAGTCAATGTACCCAGAGCAGGACGGAAGCCAGCTGTCCTCTGACTACACCATGGTGCCACCCTACAGAGTGTTGTTGAGGCTACCATAGACCTTCATTGCAAAACAGTGTGTTTTAATAAATTATTTGGTGACATGAATATATTTAGCATAGTTTCATTTATTGAAAAATGATAACTTTTTTGGTGTTTCACTATTTTTATTTTTATTAAATTCACTGAGGAGGATGGTCCTCCCTTCCTCTTCTCAGGCGCCTTCACTGGTTAGCATAAATGTACAGTTAACTTTGCTAAAAAGGAAGATTTGCTTGCTTGAACCCAGGCTTTAGAATGAGGAGGCCCATCAGTGTTAGTGACTGGACTGAAGGGGCACAAAAAAGGAAATTTGATTTCATGAGTCACCCTCCGTCCGGGTTGATGCGTTATTGCACTGAATCATGGGGTTCTATGGTGTCAATGGTACCCTGTGCCAATTTTCTTTATTCCTTTCCCCCTCCCTCTCTTCCTCTTTTTCCTCTACCCTCCTTATCCACTACCCTTCTCTCCTCCCTCCACTCACCATCCCTTCCTTCTCCCCTCATCTCCTTACCTGGTGCTCAGCATATGAAAGCTGCAGGGTCTGCTCTCTCCACAGATCTGGGCTGGTTTCCAGGGACTCTTTAAGGGACCCTGGCATTCTTCCATGCAGAATAGCTGAATTCTCCATCCCCAGTTTGCGTGTCCCCCCCAGCTTGCTCTCTTACACAAGCACAACTGTCCCCCGCTGCCCCCATCCACCTCTCTGTAGCCCCACTGTTCCCATGCCTCCCCTCCCCTCTCTAACAGCCCCTGTCCCCCAAAAGCTGGCACAGACCCCAGGCATTCCTGCATGCTCCGTGCCCAACATTATCATACAGAACCAGGTCACCTGAGGAGGGGGTTGGGGGTGGAGGGGTGAGTGGGTTGAGGGCAACAGGGTGAAATTTGACCTTCAACACAGAGCATCATTGGGGCTGGGATGGAATGAAAGACCCCAATGTTCTCTGTTCTGAGCGTTCCTTCCTGCAAACCTCTGATTGATGTCCTCCATTTTCTGCTGGCACCCGTGAAGGTCCCTAACAACTGTATACTAAATGATAGGGCTCACTTGAAAGAGTGTTTGAGAATATTACCACTTTCGTTTATGAGCTATATTGAGCCAATGATGTTGCCAGAGAAAGGGTACCACGCTATTCCATCCTGTGTGGTTTATTTTGTATTTTGGAAAAATGTACGATTTACCAGAGGGAAGGAATTAAGAATAGCACATGTTTATCTGTAGTTAAAAAAGCGTTATTGATTCATACCCTGACGGCAACATCCTCTGCCTCTTGTCTTGCAGACAGTGGACATGCACAGAGAGAAGGTGGCCCGGAGAGAGATCGGGGCTTTCACCACAGCCAAGAGGGTTCCCCGCAGTCACAAAATAATCCCCCGGCAACAGGCAAGGAGCCCAAACCCAAGTACACCCGTAGTCCCATCGCCTACTCTGACCTGGACACACTGGGACATGGCATGAAGGTGAGACTGAGTGTTCAAGTTCAAGTGCAATTACTCACATGTTTTACCTAACATTCCCATGACATTAAAAAGGCCAAAGGCGCAAATACTTTCCCTGCACGTGTCTTACTATACAGCTACAGAACTGTACACTACTCTATGTTGCAATCAATATTCAATAGTAATGCTGGAAATTACTGATGTGGAAATGTCATTTCTCTTTGGTGAAAACGGCTTTTAAAACCTGGGTTGTGTCACCAGGGTACTATGGTTGGAGTCCAAAGGCTCCGTAGGTTTCCTTAGCTCTCAAGACAAGCCGTTTAAAATGCAGCCAGGCAGCAGCCATGATTTTTGTTTTACCACCCTGCCTCTCGTCTACACCACATCCAGTTAGAGAGGAGCAGCTTGTTGCGTAAGGCTGACTAGCGTAAGGCTGACTCGATTAGCGCACGCACACACACACACGCACACACACAGAACAAGCAGCCAGCCAGCCACTGTGCACCGTGGGAAAATGGCTAGACACACTAATTAGTGCTGCCAAGGCTCAGCCGCTTCATTGATGCTCCAACACAATTCGCTCATCCACAACACACACGCACGCACGCACGCACACACACACACCACACCACGCACACACACACGCACACACACACACACCACACACACACACACACACACACACACACACACACACACACACACACACACACACACACACACACACACAAACGACCTCCTCCTTTTCACTCTGCTCTCCCTTTGTCTCTCTCTCTCTGTCTCTCTCTTTCTCTCTCTCTATCTATCGCTCTGTCTCACTGCATCCCCACAGGATTCTGGTAAGCTGATGGGGAAATCAGGGTCATCAAAACGCAAACATGGCAGCACAATCAGGTATGATGCTGACACAGCTGACTCCATGTGATTGCTCTGCTCTCACACTACCAGTCTAACTGTAACTGTTTCACTTCCTGTTAAAGACCTTCGGACAGGAAGTCTGGTTTCCGCACATCCTCTGTGCTCAGTGGTCCACGAAAGCCCTTGTTCAACTTTAATTCGATACCAGAAACATCAGCAAAAGAAATGTTTAAAACAATTTGTGTGAGCTTGCGGGTAGGATTGGGGAATGTATTCATGGCTAACCACACCTCCTGTCCAGTCATGTTTGTTGTGTTCATTCAGTCGGGGTTGAATGACATTCAGTCAGAGGAGATTTACTGTGGACAGGAGAGAGCGATTACAGAGCTTTCACATTGTGATTATGCCAAGAACAATTTGCACCTAGTAGCATATTTAAACTGTTTCGCGAGAGAAGAGAACAACGTCTCACTGTCAATGTGCGTGAGTGCGATTTGAAGCTTTCTGCACGTTTCTCACTATTTATGAGTTGATAGAGCTGGTCTGTGTGGATGTCCAAGTGTCAGCATTTGTGATAATGCAGTGCAGAGACAAAGTGGAATCTCAATTCAATGGCTCAGACACAAGAGGCATGTGGCGAGGTCTGTAGTCAATCCACCGGACTACAAAGATGAAATCCAGCCCAGTCACGGACCAGGATGTCTTGCTGCTCCCAGGCAGACTAAATAACTTTTTGCTGCACTTTGAGGTTGTGGTCACCACCAGCCACAGGCCTCTGGCAGGCTTGTGCAAGTCTCGCCATGCAGCAAAGTGCAGTTAAGACATTTAAACGTGTTAGCCCTCACTTAGGCCTGGCCAGGCAGCATCCCCAGCCGCGCCCTCCGAGCATGCGCAGACCAGCTGGCCGGTGTGTTTACGGACATATTCAATCAATCCTATACCAGTCTGCTGTTCCCACATGCTTCAAGGGCCACCATTGTTCCTGTTCCCAAAGCTAAGGTAACTGAGCTAAGCGACTACCGCCCGTAGCACTCACTTCCGTCATCATGAAGTGCTTTGAGAGACTAGTCAAGGACCATATCACCTCCACCCTACCTGACACCTAGACCCCTCCAATTTGCTTACCGCCCAAATAGGTCTGAGACGATGCAATCTCAACCACACTGCACACTGCCTAACCCACCTGGACAAGAGGAATACCTATGTGAGAATGCTGTTCATCGACTACAGCTCGGCATTCAACACCATAGTACCCTCCAAGCTCGTCATCAAGCTCGAGACCCTGGGTCTCGACCCCGCCTGTGCAACTGGGTACTGGACTTCCTGACGGGCCGCCCCCAGGTGGTGAGGGTAGGCAACAACATCTCCTCCCCGCTGATCCTCAACACGGGGGCCCCACAAGGTGCGTTCTGAGCCCTCTCCTGTACTCCCTGTTCACCCACGACTGCGTGGCCACACCACGCCTCAACTCAATCATCAAGTTTGCGGACGACACAACAGTGGTAGGCTTGATTACCAACAACGGCCAGGAGACGGCCTACAGGGAGGAGGTGAGGGCCCTTGGAGTGTGGTGTCAGGAAAATAACCTCACACTCAACGTCAACAAAACTAAGGAGATGATTGTGGACTTCAGGAAACAGCAGAGGGAACACCCCTATCACATCGATGGAACAGTAGTGGAAGGGTAGCTAGTTCTAAGTTCCTCGGCATACACATCACAGACAAACTGAATTGGTCCACTCACACTGACAGCGTCGTGAAGAGCGCAGCAGCGCCTATTCAACCTCAGGAGGCTGAAAAATTCGGCTTGTCACCAAAAGCACTCACAAACTTCTACAATTTTGCAATCAAGAGCATCCTGGCGGGCTGTATCACCGCCTGGTACGGCATAACTACTCCGCCCTCAGCCGTAAGGCTCTCCAGAGGTAGTGAGGGACTGCTGCAACGCATGCGAGGCAAACCTGCCTCCGGACACCTACACCACCCGTTGTTACAGGAAGGCCATAAAGATCATCAAGGACATCAACCACCGAACCACTGCCTGTTCACCCCGCTATCATCAGAAGGCGGGGTCAGTGCAGGTGCATCAAAGCTGGGACCGAGAGACTGAAAAACAGCTTCTATCTCCAGCCATCAGACTGTTAAATAGCCACCACTAACATTGAGTGGCTGCTGCCAGCACTACCTGTCATTGACACTGACCCAACTCCAGCCATTTTAATAATGGGAATTGATGGGAAATGATGTAAATATATCACTAGCCACTTTAAACAATGCTACATATATAATGTTACTTACCCTACATTATTCATCTCATATACATATGTATATACTGTACTCTACAACATCGACTGCATCCTTATGTAACACATGTATCACTAGCCACTTTAACTATGCCACTTTGTTTACTTTGTCTACACACTCATCTCATATGTATATACTGTACTCGATACCATCTACTGTATGCTGCTCTGTACCATCACTCATTCATATATCCTATGTACATA
>NC_060198.1:21770244-21792496 GCF_021184085.1 Oncorhynchus gorbuscha
CTTTAATCCAGAAAAGTAATTCTACAAACATAAGACATAATTCCACTCGTAATGACGAGAACAGACTGGAGACTCGATCAAGAACTGCAGGTTGCCTCGGGAAGGCACTTGAACCTAGCAGACTCAGACACCTGCTCTCCACGCAGCATCTGAGGGAAACACGACACGACAGGGCGATACACAGACACAGCACGGTGAACAATAGACAAGGATCCGACAGGACAGGAACGGAAAACAAGGAAGAAATAGGGACTCTAATCAGGGGAAAAGATAAGGAACAGGTGTGGGAAGACTAAATGATTGATTAGGGGAATAGGAACAGCTGGGAGCAGGAACGGAACGATAGAGAGAAGAGAGAGAGGAAGGGAGAGAGAAAAAGGGGAACGAACCTAAAAAGACCAGCAGGGGGAAAATGAACAGAGGAAAAGCAAAATGACAAGACAATCTAAGACAAAACATGACAGTACCCCCACTCACCGAGCGCCTCCTGGCGCACTCGAGGAGGAATCCTGGCGGCAACGGAGGAAATCATCAATGAGTGAACGGTCCAGCACGTCCCGAGACGGAACCCAACTCCTCTCCTCAGGACCGTAACCCTCCCAATCCACTAAGTATTGGTGACCCCGTCCCCGAGAACGCATGTCCATGATCCTACGTACCTTGTAAATAGGTGCGCTCTCGACAAGGACGGGAGGGGGAGGGAAGACGAACGGGGGTGCGAAGAAAGGGCTTGACACAGGAGACATGGAAGACAGGATGGACGCGACGAAGATGTCGCGGAAGAAGCAGTCGCACAGCGACAGGATTGACGACCTGGGAGACACGGAACGGACCAATGAACCGCGGAGTCAACTTACGAGAAGCTGTCGTAAGAGGAAGGTTGCGAGTGGAAAGCCACACTCTCTGGCCGCAACAATACCTAGGACTCTTAATCCTGCGTTTATTGGCGGCTCTCACAGTCTGTGCCCTGTAACGGCAAAGTGCAGACCTCACCCTCCTCCAGGTGCGCTCACAACGTTGGACAAACGCTTGAGCGGAGGGAACGCTGGACTCGGCAAGCTGGGATGAGAACAGAGGAGGCTGGTAACCCAGACTACTCTGAAACGGAGATAACCCGGTAGCAGACGAAGGAAGCGAGTTGTGAGCGTATTCTGCCCAGGGAGCTGTTCTGCCCAAGACGCAGGGTTTCTGAAAGAAAGGCTGCGTAGTATGCGACCAATCGTCTGATTGGCCCTCTCTGCTTGACCGTTAGACTGGGGATGAAACCCGGAAGAGAGACTGACGGACGCACCAATCAAACGACAGAACTCCCTCCAAAACTGTGACGTGAATTGCGGGCCTCTGTCTGAAACGGCGTCTAACGGGAGGCCATGAATTCTGAACACATTCTCGATGATGATTTGTGCCGTCTCCTTAGCGGAAGGAAGTTTAGCGAGGGAATGAAATGTGCCGCCTTAGAGAACCTATCGACAACCGTAAGAATCACAGTCTTCCCCGCAGACAAAGGCAGACCGGTAATGAAGTCTAGGGCGATGTGAGACCATGGTCGAGAAGGAATGGGGAGCGGTCTGAGACGACCGGCAGGAGGAGAGTTACCCGACTTAGTCTGCGCGCAGTCCGAACAAGCAGCCACGAAACGGCGCGTGTCACGCTCCTGAGTCGGCCACCAAAAGCGCTGGCGAATAGACGCAAGAGTGCCTCGAACACCGGGATGACCAGCTAACTTGGCAGAGTGAGCCCACTGAAGAACAGCCAGACGAGTGGAAACAGGAACGAAAAGGAGGTTACTAGGACAAGCGCGCGGCGACGCAGTGTGCGTGAGTGCTTGCTTAACCTGTCTTTCAATTCCCCAGACTGTCAACCCGACAACACGCCCATAAGGAAGAATCCCCTCGGGATCAGTAGAAGCCACAGAAGAACTAAACAGACGGGATAAGGCATCAGGCTTGGTGTTTTTGCTACCCGGACGGTAAGAAATCACAAACTCGAAACGAGCGAAAAACAACGCCCAACGAGCTTGACGGGCATTAAGTCGTTTGGCAGAACGGATGTACTCAAGGTTCTTATGGTCTGTCCAAACGACAAAGGAACGGTCGCCCCCTCCAACCACTGTCGCCATTCGCCTAGGGCTAAGCGGATGGCGAGCAGTTCGCGGTTACCCACATCATAGTTGCGTTCAGATGGCGACAGGCGATGAGAAAAATAAGCGCAAGGATGAACCTTATCGTCAGACTGGAAGCGCTGGGATAGAATGGCTCCCACGCCTACCTCTGAAGCGTCAACCTCGACAATGAATTGTCTAGTGACGTCAGGAGTAACGAGGATAGGAGCGGACGTAAAACGTTCTTTTAGAAGATCAAAAGCTCCCTGGGCGGAACCGGACCACTTAAAACACGTCTTGACAGAAGTAAGAGCTGTGAGAGGGGCAGCAACTTGACCGAAATTACGAATGAAACGCCGATAGAAATTAGCGAAACCTAAAAGCGCTGCAACTCGACACGTGACCTTGGAACGGGCCAATCACTGACAGCTTGGACCTTAGCGGAATCCATCTGAATGCCTTCAGCGGAAATAACGGAACCGAGAAAAGTAACGGAGGAGACATGAAAAGAGCACTTCTCAGCCTTCACGTAGAGACAATTCTCTAAAAGGCGCTGTAGAACACGTCGAACGTGCTGAACATGAATCTCGAGTGACGGTGAAAAAATCAGGATATCGTCAAGATAGACAAAAACAAAGATGTTCAGCATGTCTCTCAGAACATCATTAACTAATGCCTGAAAAACAGCTGGCGCATTGGCGAGACCAAACGGCAGAACCCGGTACTCAAAATGCCCTAACGGAGTGTTAAACGCCGTTTTCCACTCGTCCCCCTCTCTGATGCGCACGAGATGGTAAGCGTTACGAAGGTCCAACTTAGTAAAGCACCTGGCTCCCTGCAGAATCTCGAAGGCTGATGACATAAGGGGAAGCGGATAACGATTCTTAACCGTTATGTCATTCAGCCCTCGATAATCCACGCAGGGGCGCAGAGTACCGTCCTTTTTCTTAACAAAAAGAACCCCGCCCCGGCCGGAGAGGAAGAAGGCACTATGGTACCGGCGTCAAGAGACACAGATAAATAATCCTCGAGAGCCTTACGTTCGGGAGCCGACAGAGAGTATAGTCTACCCCGAGGGGGAGTGGTCCCCGGAAGGAGATCAATACTACAATCATACGACCGGTGAGGAGGAAGGGAGTTGGCTCGGGACCGACTGAAGACCGTGCGCAGATCATGATATTCCTCCGGCACTCCTGTCAAATCGCCAGGTTCCTCCTGAGAAGTGGGGACAGAAGAAATGGGAGGGATGGCAGACATTAAACACTTCACATGACAAGAAACGTTCCAGGATAGGATAGAATTACTAGACCAATTAATAGAAGGATTATGACATACTAGCCAGGGATGACCCAAAACAACAGGTGTAAAAGGTGAACGAAAAATCAAAAAAATAAATAGTCTCACTGTGGTTACCAGATACTGTGAGAGTTAAAGGTAGTGTCTCAAATCTGATACTGGGAAGATGACTACCATCTAAGGCAAACATGGGCGTAGGCTTGTCTAACTGTCTGAAAGGAATGTCATGTTTCCGAGCCCATGCTTCGTCCATGAAACAACCCTCAGCCCCGAGTCAATCAAGGCACTGCATGTAGCACCCGAACCGGTCCAGCGTAGATGGACCGACATAGTAGTACAGGATCTAGATGAAGAGACCTGAGTAGTAGCGCTCACCAGTAGCCCTCCGCTTACTGATGAGCTCTGGCCTTTTACTGGACATGAATTGACAAAATGTCCATCAAATCCGCAATAGAGGCACAGGCGGTTGGTGATCCTCCGTTCCCTCTCCTTAGTCGAGATGCGAATACCTCCCAGCTGCATGGGCTCAGTCTCTGAGCCAGAGGAGGGAGATGGTTGCGATGCGGAGCAGGGAAACACCGTTGACGCGAGCTCTCTTCCACGAGCTTGATGACGAAGATCTACCCGTCGTTCTATGCGGATGGCGAGAGCAATCAAAGAGTCCACACTGGCGGGAACCTCCCGAGAGAGAATCTCATCTTTGACCACTGCGTGGAGTCCCTCCAGAAAACGAGCGAGCAGCGCCGGCTCGTTCCAGTCACTAGAGGCAGCAAGAGTGCGAAACTCTATAGAGTAATCCGTTATGGATCGATCACCTTGGCATAGGGAAGCCAGGGCCCTAGAAGCCTCCCTACCAAAAACTGAACGGTCAAAAACCCGAATCATCTCCTCCTTAAAGTTCTGGTAATTGTTTGAACAATCAGCCCTTGCCTCCCAGATAGCTGTGCCCCACTCTCGAGCCCGGCCAGTAAGGAGTGAAATGACGTAAGCAACCCGAGCTCTCTCGCTAGAGTATGTGTTGGGTTGGAGAGAGAACACAATATCACACTGGGTGAGAAAGGAGCGGCACTCCGTGGGCTGCCCGGAGTAGCAAGGTGGGTTATTAACCCTAGGTTCCGGAGGCTCGGCAGGCCAGGAAGTAACAGGTGGCACGAGACGAAGACTCTGGAACTGTCCAGAGAGGTCGGAAACCTGAGCGGACAGGTTCTCCACGGCATGGCGAGCAGCAGACAATTCCTGCTCGTGTCTGCCGAGCATGGCTCCTTGGATCTCGACGGCAGTGTTACGAACGTCTGTAGTCGCTGGGTCCATTCTTTGGTCGGATCCTTCTGTCATGCAGGTGAATGAGGACCCAAAAGCGACTTGGCGAAAACAGAGTCTTTAATCCAGAAAAGTAATTCTACAAACATAAGACATAATTCCACTCGTAATGACGAGAACAGACTGGAGACTCGATCAAGAACTGCAGGTTGCCTCGGGAAGGCACTTGAACCTAGCAGACTCAGACACCTGCTCTCCACGCAGCATCTGAGGGAAACACGACACGACAGGGCGATACACAGACACAGCACGGTGAACAATAGACAAGGATCCGACAGGGCAGGAACGGAAAACAAGGGAAGAAATAGGGACTCTAATCAGGGAAAAGATAAGGAACAGGTGTGGGAAGACTAAATGATTGATTAGGGGAATAGGAACAGCTGGGAGCAGGAACGGAACGATAGAGAGAAGAGAGAGAGAAGGGAGAGAGAAAAAGGGGAACGAACCTAAAAGACCAGCAGGGGGAAAATGAACAGAGGAAAAGCAAAATGACAAGACAATCTAAGACAAAACATGACAGTACCCCCACTCACCGAGCGCCTCCTGGCGCACTCGAGGAGGAATCCTGGCGGCAACGGAGGAAATCATCAATGAGTGAACGGTCCAGCACGTCCCGAGACGGAACCCAACTCCTCTCCTCAGGACCGTAACCCTCCCAATCCACTAAGTATTGGTGACCCCGTCCCGAGAACGCATGTCCATGATCCTACGTACCTTGTAAATAGGTGCGCTCTCGACAAGGACGGGAGGGGGGAGGGAAGACGAACGGGGTGCGAAGAAAGGGCTTGACACAGGAGACATGGAAGACAGGATGGACGCGACGAAGATGTCGCGGAAGAAGCAGTCGCACAGCGACAGGATTGACGACCTGGGAGACACGGAACGGACCAATGAACCGCGGAGTCAACTTACGAGAAGCTGTCGTAAGAGGAAGGTTGCGAGTGGAAAGCCACACTCTCTGGCCGCAACAATACCTAGGACTCTTAATCCTGCGTTTATTGGCGGCTCTCACAGTCTGTGCCCTGTAACGGCAAAGTGCAGACCTCACCCTCCTCCAGGTGCGCTCACAACGTTGGACAAACGCTTGAGCGGAGGGAACGCTGGACTCGGCAAGCTGGGATGAGAACAGAGGAGGCTGGTAACCCAGACTACTCTGAAACGGAGATAACCCGGTAGCAGACGAAGGAAGCGAGTTGTGAGCGTATTCTGCCCAGGGGAGCTGTTCTGCCCAAGACGCAGGGTTTCTGAAAGAAAGGCTGCGTAGTATGCGACCAATCGTCTGATTGGCCCTCTCTGCTTGACCGTTAGACTGGGGATGAAACCCGGAAGAGAGACTGACGGACGCACCAATCAAACGACAGAACTCCCTCCAAAACTGTGACGTGAATTGCGGGCCTCTGTCTGAAACGGCGTCTAACGGGAGGCCATGAATTCTGAACACATTCTCGATGATGATTTGTGCCGTCTCCTTAGCGGAAGGAAGTTTAGCGAGGGGAATGAAATGTGCCGCCTTAGAGAACCTATCGACAACCGTAAGAATCACAGTCTTCCCCGCAGACAAAGGCAGACCGGTAATAAAGTCTAGGGCGATGTGAGACCATGGTCGAGAAGGAATGGGGAGCGGTCTGAGACGACCGGCAGGAGGAGAGTTACCCGACTTAGTCTGCGCGCAGTCCGAACAAGCAGCCACGAAACGGCGCGTGTCACGCTCCTGAGTCGGCCACCAAAAGCGCTGGCGAATAGACGCAAGAGTGCCTCGAACACCGGGATGACCAGCTAACTTGGCAGAGTGAGCCCACTGAAGAACAGCCAGACGAGTGGAAACAGGAACGAAAAGGAGGTTACTAGGACAAGCGCGCGACGCAGTGTGCGTGAGTGCTTGCTTAACCTGTCTTTCAATTCCCCAGACTGTCAACCCGACAACACGCCCATAAGGAAGAATCCCCTCGGGATCAGTAGAAGCCACAGAAGAACTAAACAGACGGGATAAGGCATCAGGCTTGGTGTTTTTGCTACCCGGACGGTAAGAAATCACAAACTCGAAACGAGCGAAAAACAACGCCCAACGAGCTTGACGGGCATTAAGTCGTTTGGCAGAACGGATGTACTCAAGGTTCTTATGGTCTGTCCAAACGACAAAGGAACGGTCGCCCCCTCCAACCACTGTCGCCATTCGCCTAGGGCTAAGCGGATGGCGAGCAGTTCGCGGTTACCCACATCATAGTTGCGTTCAGATGGCGACAGGCGATGAGAAAAATAAGCGCAAGGATGAACCTTATCGTCAGACTGGAAGCGCTGGGATAGAATGGCTCCCAAGCCTACCTCTGAAGCGTCAACCTCGACAATGAATTGTCTAGTGACGTCAGGAGTAACGAGGATAGGAGCGGACGTAAAACGTTCTTTTAGAAGATCAAAAGCTCCCTGGGCGGAACCGGACCACTTAAAACACGTCTTGACAGAAGTAAGAGCTGTGAGAGGGGCAGCAACTTGACCGAAATTACGAATGAAACGCCGATAGAAATTAGCGAAACCTAAAAAGCGCTGCAACTCGACACGTGACCTTGGAACGGGCCAATCACTGACAGCTTGGACCTTAGCGGAATCCATCTGAATGCCTTCAGCGGAAATAACGGAACCGAGAAAAGTAACGGAGGAGACATGAAAAGAGCACTTCTCAGCCTTCACGTAGAGACAATTCTCTAAAAGGCGCTGTAGAACACGTCGAACGTGCTGAACATGAATCTCGAGTGACGGTGAAAAAATCAGGATATCGTCAAGATAGACAAAAACAAAGATGTTCAGCATGTCTCTCAGAACATCATTAACTAATGCCTGAAAAACAGCTGGCGCATTGGCGAGACCAAACGGCAGAACCCGGTACTCAAAATGCCCTAACGGAGTGTTAAACGCCGTTTTCCACTCGTCCCCCTCTCTGATGCGCACGAGATGGTAAGCGTTACGAAGGTCCAACTTAGTAAAGCACCTGGCTCCCTGCAGAATCTCGAAGGCTGATGACATAAGGGGAAGCGGATAACGATTCTTAACCGTTATGTCATTCAGCCCTCGATAATCCACGCAGGGGCGCAGAGTACCGTCCTTTTTCTTAACAAAAAGAACCCCGCCCCGGCCGGAGAGGAAGAAGGCACTATGGTACCGGCGTCAAGAGACACAGATAAATAATCCTCGAGAGCCTTACGTTCGGGAGCCGACAGAGAGTATAGTCTACCCCGAGGGGAGTGGTCCCCGGAAGGAGATCAATACTACAATCATACGACCGGTGAGGAGGAAGGGAGTTGGCTCGGGACCGACTGAAGACCGTGCGCAGATCATGATATTCCTCCGGCACTCCTGTCAAATCGCCAGGTTCCTCCTGAGAAGTGGGGACAGAAGAAATGGGAGGGATGGCAGACATTAAACACTTCACATGACAAGAAACGTTCCAGGATAGGATAGAATTACTAGACCAATTAATAGAAGGATTATGACATACTAGCCAGGGATGACCCAAAACAACAGGTGTAAAAGGTGAACGAAAAATCAAAAAATAAATAGTCTCACTGTGGTTACCAGATACTGTGAGAGTTAAAGGTAGTGTCTCAAATCTGATACTGGGAAGATGACTACCATCTAAGGCAAACATGGGCGTAGGCTTGTCTAACTGTCTGAAAGGAATGTCATGTTTCCGAGCCCATGCTTCGTCCATGAAACAACCCTCAGCCCCCGAGTCAATCAAGGCACTGCATGTAGCACCCGAACCGGTCCAGCGTAGATGGACCGACATAGTAGTACAGGATCTAGATGAAGAGACCTGAGTAGTAGCGCTCACCAGTAGCCCTCCGCTTACTGATGAGCTCTGGCCTTTTACTGGACATGAATTGACAAAATGTCCATCAAATCCGCAATAGAGGCACAGGCGGTTGGTGATCCTCCGTTCCCTCTCCTTAGTCGAGATGCGAATACCTCCCAGCTGCATGGGCTCAGTCTCTGAGCCAGAGGAGGGAGATGGTTGCGATGCGGAGCAGGGAAACACCGTTGACGCGAGCTCTCTTCCACGAGCTTGGTGACGAAGATCTACCCGTCGTTCTATGCGGATGGCGAGAGCAATCAAAGAGTCCACACTGGCGGGAACCTCCCGAGAGAGAATCTCATCTTTGACCACTGCGTGGAGTCCCTCCAGAAAACGAGCGAGCAGCGCCGGCTCGTTCCAGTCACTAGAGGCAGCAAGAGTGCGAAACTCTATAGAGTAATCCGTTATGGATCGATCACCTTGGCATAGGGAAGCCAGGGCCCTAGAAGCCTCCCTACCAAAAACTGAACGGTCAAAAACCCGAATCATCTCCTCCTTAAAGTTCTGGTAATTGTTTGAACAATCAGCCCTTGCCTCCCAGATAGCTGTGCCCCACTCTCGAGCCCGGCCAGTAAGGAGTGAAATGACGTAAGCAACCCGAGCTCTCTCGCTAGAGTATGTGTTGGGTTGGAGAGAGAACACAATATCACACTGGGTGAGAAAGGAGCGGCACTCCGTGGGCTGCCCGGAGTAGCAAGGTGGGTTATTAACCCTAGGTTCCGGAGGCTCGGCAGGCCAGGAAGTAACAGGTGGCACGAGACGAAGACTCTGGAACTGTCCAGAGAGGTCGGAAACCTGAGCGGACAGGTTCTCCACGGCATGGCGAGCAGCAGACAATTCCTGCTCGTGTCTGCCGAGCATGGCTCCTTGGATCTCGACGGCAGTGTTACGAACGTCTGTAGTCGCTGGGTCCATTCTTTGGTCGGATCCTTCTGTCATGCAGGTGAATGAGGACCCAAAAGCGACTTGGCGAAAACAGAGTCTTTAATCCAGAAAAGTAATTCTACAAACATAAGACATAATTCCACTCGTAATGACGAGAACAGACTGGAGACTCGATCAAGAACTGCAGGTTGCCTCGGGAAGGCACTTGAACCTAGCAGACTCAGACACCTGCTCTCCACGCAGCATCTGAGGGAAACACGACACGACAGGGCGATACACAGACACAGCACGGTGAACAATAGACAAGGATCCGACAGGACAGGAACGGAAAACAAGGGAAGAAATAGGGACTCTAATCAGGGGAAAAGATAAGGAACAGGTGTGGGAAGACTAAATGATTGATTAGGGGAATAGGAACAGCTGGGAGCAGGAACGGAACGATAGAGAGAAGAGAGAGAGGAAGGGAGAGAGAAAAAAGGGGAACGAACCTAAAAAGACCAGCAGGGGGAAAATGAACAGAGGAAAAGCAAAATGACAAGACAATCTAAGACAAAACATGACACTAGGTTCCTATACATTGCAACAAATGTATTTCTAACAAAAATGCTATACAAGTCAAATTGAATTGCACGTCATGTTGTGTCTTGGGATTAGACATTGTGTGTTGGGTATGGGTAACAAGAGGGCATTCCTGTACCAAATGTTTTCAGGGGGGGGGGTGGGGGGGCTGGTAGTGAGACCAGGACCACAGGAAGGATGAACTGGGGAACTCGGGGTCAATACAGATCTGCAATAAATCCTCTGAAATCTGCAAAAACAAAATACGCTCAACACAAACTCCAAAAGCCCTGCTTCTCTTCTCCCAAGCTAAAGCATAGACGTTGCATTTGCAAAAACCGGAACAACTCTATTTAGGTTACTAAATTAGAGCCTTGACTTGGACTGGATGGGGTTTTGTTTTCCCAAGGCAGAGTTCTGGCCATGAGGCAATGGGGAGATGGAAACAGAAGAGCTTTCCGACGTGGCACTGTGACGTACCGACCAACCAAGCCCAGAAGACAATCCCCAACCCGCCACAAGACAAATGAGGGGGAGGAAAGAGGCAGTGAAAGTGGGGAGGGAGGGATGAGGAGGAGCGATGGAGAAAGCAAGGGGAGCGAGAGGAAGAGAAGGAGAGCGAGAGTATCAGATAGGGAAAAAAAAGTGTTCTCTTCTCACTGCAAAAGACGAGAGTTACCAAAGGCACATATTGCTTGAATTAAATTGCAGGGGAGGGGAAGGAGAGAAAGAAAAAAGGATTTACATTCTTTTCCATTGAGGTCAGCGTTTTGCTACCTCCCTGACTGATTTGCCTGGCCTGAACAGGGAGCAGTGCCTTCCACATCAGAGCTGAGATCCTGCACGCCCCTATCTGATGACGTGACTACACTTTCCCTGTCATATAGACTGCTTATGCCGTATTCAGCGTCACTAGAAGTCCCTGATCTGGTACTGTGATGGTGGCATTTAGCTAATGATGTCACTGATTAGTATAGATTCATATTGTCCCTCCCTTATCCCCTATATATCTCAGTGTACCTTGTCTTGGTCTTACGTCTTTGCCTTAACCGATCAGGAAGGGCTGGATCGGTGAAAGGAATAACAAACCATGGCTACAACTCCATCTCTCCAATCAGTAACCTTTAGCCATATTGATTTTGTTGTATTTATTATGTTTTTTTATATAAACAATAATCAAACAGATAAACAGACACCCAGCGATGACGTCATCACCAGATGGAAGATAATGATGTATTTCAGTGCCAGTGTGGAATACTCCCCTCCGACTGCATTGCCAAATTCTCTGGATGCCTCTTCCGGACAGCTAAAAAAAGCTAAGCTTTTGCAAAACATTTTTTTAACACAGCCTTTTATAGTCCCCCTGTCAGGGTTTTCCTGTGGTGAAGTAGAGGAGGACCAAAAGGCAGCGTGGTTATATTGACTCATGTTTAATCAAAAACGGATAAACATGAACACTACAAAACAATGAACGTGGAAAACCAAAAACAGCCCTATCTGGTGCAAATCACAGAGACAGGAACAATCACCCACAAAACCCAACACAAAACAGGCTACCTAAATATGGTTCCCAATCAGAGACAATGACTAACACCTGCCTCTGATTGAGAACCATATCAGGCCAAACATAGAAATAGACAAACCAGACACACAACATAGAATGCCCACCCAACTCACGTCCTGACCAACACTAAAACAAGGAAAACGCATACGAATGATGGACAGAACGTGACAGAACTCCCCCCCCCCCCCCAAGGTGCGGACTCCGAACGCACAACCTAAAACTATAGGGGAGGGTCTGGGTGGGCATCTCTCCGCGGTGGCGGCTCTGGCGCTGGACGAGGACCCCACTCCATAATTGTCTTAGTCCACCTCCTTAGTGTCCCTTGAGTGGCGACCCTCACCGCTAACCTTGGCCTAGGAAACCTAACAATGGGCCCCACTGGACTGAGGTAGCTCGGGACCGAGGGGAAACTCGGGACCGAGGGGAAGCTCGGGACCGAGGGGAGGCTCGGGACCGAGGTGAGGCTCGGGACCGAGGTGAGGCTCGGGGGTGAGAGGAGGCTCAGGCAGGTTGATGGATCTACCAGATCCTGGCTGGCTGGTGGTTCCGGCAGATCCTGGCTGACTGGCACTTCTGGCGGATCCTGGCTGACTGGTGGATCCTGGCAGACTGGCGGATCCTGGCTGAATGGCGGATCTAACTTATCCTGGCCGACTGGCGGATCCTGGCCGACTGGCGGATCCTGGCCGACTGGCAGTTCTGGTGGATCCTGGCTGATTGGTAGTTCTGGCTGATCCTGGCAGACTGGCGGACCCTGGCAGACTGGCGGACCCTGGCAGACTGGCGGATCCTGGCAGACTGGCGGATCCTGGCAGACTGGCGGATCCTGGCACACTGGCGGATCCTAGCTGAATGGCGGATCTAACTGATCCTGGCAGACTGGCAGATCTGGCAGACTGGCAGATCTGGCCGACTGGCAGATCCTGGCCGACTGGCAGATCCTGGCCGACTGGCAGATCCTGGCCGACTGGCAGTTCGGACAGATCCTGGCTGACTGGCACTTCTGGTGGATCCTGGCTGAATGGCGGATCTAACTGATCCTGGCTGACTGGCAGATCCTGGCCGACTAGCAGATCCTGGCTGACTGGCAGATCCTGGCCGACTGGCAGACTGGCGGATCCTGGCAGACTGGCGGTTCCTGGCAGACTGGCGGATCCTGGCAGACTGGCGGATCCTGGCAGACTGGCGGATCCTGGCAGACTGGCGGATCCTGGCAGACTGGCGGCACTTGCGGCGCTGGGCAGACTGGCGGCACTTGCGGCGCTGGGCAGACTGGCGGCACTTGCGGCGCTGGGCAGACTGGCGGCGCTGGGCAGACTGGTAGCTCAGACGGCGCTGGGCAGACGGGTAGCTCAGACGGCGCTGGGCAGACTGGCGGCACTGGCGGCGCTGGGCAGACTGGCGGCACTGGCGGCGCTGGGCAGACTGGCGGCACTGGCGGCGCTGGGCAGACTGGCGGCACTGGCGGCGCTGGGCAGACTGGCGGCACTGGCGGCGCTGGGCAGACTGGCGGCACTGGCGGCGCTGGGCAGACTGGCGGCACTGGCGGCGCTGGGCAGACTGGCGGCTCAGACGGCGCTGGGCAGACTGGTAGCTCAGACGGCGCTGGGCAGACTGGCGGCACTGGCGGCGCAGGGCAGACGGGTAGCTCAGACGGCGCTGGGCAGACTGGCGGCACTGACGGCGCTGGGCAGACTGGCGGCACTGACGGCGCTGGGCAGACTGGCGGCACTGGCGGCGCTGGGCAGACTGGTAGCTCAGACGGCGCTGGGCAGACTGGTAGCTCAGACGGCGCTGGGTAGACTGGTAGCTCAGACGGTGCTGGGCAGACTGGCGGCACTGGCGGCGCAGGGCAGACGGGTAGCTCAGACGGCGCTGGGCAGACTGGCGGCACTGACGGCGCTGGGCAGACTGGCGGCACTGACGGCGCTGGGCAGACTGGCGGCACTGACGGCGCTGGGCAGACAGGAGAAAAAGGCTCTGGTAGCGCTGGACTGAGGAGCACTGGTGCCTCTTGAATGAGGGGCTCTGGCGCCTCTGGAATGAGGGGCGGTAGCTCTGACAGCGCCGGACAGGCGGGAGACTCTGGCTGCGCTGGAGAGGAGGAAGGCTCCGGCAGCGATGGACAGGCGGGACACACTGTAGGCCTGATGCGTGGTGCTGGCACTGGTATGCCGTGCATACTATGCCAAACCAACAGCTTTCTTTCTACTCTGTCCAATACATCCTCCACACTCTCAGACTCAGCACTCTGCTTCACCGACAGCTCCAATTCCATCCATGGCTCTGCCCAGGGTCCTTCTCCATCAATGATCTCCTCCCAAGTCCATTTATCCAAATAGTGCAGCATCTCCCACTGCTGCTGCTGCTGCTCCTGTTGCTGCTGCCTCTGTTCCTTCTCCTGCTGCTTCTTTTGCCGTTGCCCGTTACCACGCCGCTTGGTCCTTGGTTGGTGGGTGATTCTGTCAGGGTTTTCCTGTGGTGAAGTAGAGGAGGACCAAAACGCAGCGTGGTGATATTGACTCATGTTTAATCAAAAACGGATAAACATGAACACTACAAAACAATGAACATGGAAAACCAAAAACAGCCCTATCTGGTGCAAAACACAGAGACAGGAACAATCACCCACAAAACCCAACACAAAACAGGCTACCTAAATATGGTTCCCAATCAGAGACAATGATAACACCTGCCTCTGATTGAGATCCATATCAGGCCAAACATAGAAATAGACAAACCAGACACACAACATAGAATGCCCACCCAGCTCACGTCCCGACCAACACTAAAACAAGGAAAACACATACGAATGATGGACAGAACGTGACACCCCCCCCCAGAAGCTTCACATTTATTGGGCACAATAATAACACGTGGTTATTGTTCCCTTTTTGAAGAATCGAAGGGAAGTAATTTATCTTTCTTTTGAACTCCACACATTTATTGTGCTTGCAGGGCAAAACATTTTGTTATTAATATACTACAAGATTGTTTTTAGCCATGGCTAGTATGGACGGATAGAGATGGAATGTGCCATAGATGAGGTACAGTTGAAGTCGGAAGTTTACATACACCTTAGCCAAATACATTTAAACTCAATTTTTCACAATTCCTGATATTTAATCCTTATGAAAATTCCCTGTTTTAGGTTCACCACTTTTATTTTACGAATGTGAACTGTTAGAATAATACTAGAGAGAGAGTAATTTATTTCAGCTTTTATTTCTTTCATCACATTCCCAGTGGGTCAGAAGTTTACATACACTGTTTGAGTAAAGTATGTTGCTCACTCATTTTGCTCTCCTGCGCCTGACTTCATGCACCAGCTACACTCACCTTCTGACACTTGCAGAGCGGCCTTTCAGGTTGTGTTGATATAGGACTCGTTTCACTGTAGATATAGATACTTGTCAATTAGCCTATCAGAAGCTTCTAAAGCCATGACATAATTTTCTGGAATTTTCCAAGCTGTTTAAAGGCACAGTCAACTTGGTGTATGTAAACTTCTGACCCAATGGAATTGTGATACAGTGAATTATAAGTGAAATAATCTGCCTGTAAACAATTGTTGGAAAAATGACTTGTGTCATGCACAAAGTAGATGTCCTAACCGATCTTGCAAAACTATAGTTTGTTTAACAAGAAATGTGTGGAGTGGTTGAAAAACGAGTTTTAATGACTCCAACCTAAGTGTATGTAAACTTCCAACTTCAACTGTAGGTATTGCAGGTATCAACTTACCTGATAACAATACTAAATGCTGTGTACCCCTAAGCTTTGAGGTGCCAAAGTGATTGATGGTAAACATCAGATGGATGTCTCTCTACTATTCTCTCTACTATTCTCTACTATTCTCTAGCATTTACATTACATTTACATTTAAGTCATTTAGCAGACGCTCTTATCCAGAGCGACTCTATCATGGTCTGTTTTGATTCTCTGCCCAGAATCCTCCTCTTGCTCGCTCTCCCTCTCTTCTCTCTCACTTTCTGCCTTTCTGAACCCCTCCCTTTGTCCCTCCCTCACTCCCAGTCTCTCTGAACCTTGATCCAACTATTCACACACTTTTAAACATCCTTTACCCCTTTCTATATTTCTCTCTCTTTTTTTCTCTCACTCTCAATTCAAATGGCTTTCTCGCTCTCTCTCTCTCTCTCTCTCTCTCTCTCTCTCTCTCTCTCTCTCTCTCTCTCTCTCCTCTGCACTATAGTATTTCCTCCCCCTCTGATTCCTCTTTTATTATGAACTCAGTTTTGTCCCTTCGTTTTGTGCTATCAGACTGCACCTCTTGGTCAACATTCCATTACTATTCCCTCTACATTACTCAAGTTACCTTTGTCTCTTTTTTTCTCCTTCCCCAATCTCCATATTTTACGACTGTAATTGCGTTCTGACTGTAACGGTCTTCTGACTGTAAATTGCCTTCTTGCTCGTTTCTCTTAACTAATCTGCCATATTCCCCTCCTTGAGTTAATTTGAGTTATTTTACCCCAATCTTTCTTTCTCACTCTATACCATCCTCCTCTCTCACACTCATGACTACATGTATAAGCCAAGTCAATCATGAATCCCCTACTACGCTCCATTTCCCAAGCGCTCACCACCACCCCCATCAGAATGAGATATAGCCTGATACATTTCAGTGGTGTGTGTGGCATGTGGTCCACAGTCCCTGTGACTCAGAGGCACACTGCAGTGGGTACCTCCTATCTCCTCCCCTACAACTCAGGCAAGCAGCCGCATGGGTTCCGGGGGAAGTCACCCCCTTAAGAACTGATCCATGGTCAGATTTGGGATGTATATCTCACGGTCATAGTTATGTCTGAGTTCGATCTGAGGTTATAGGGACAATGAGTAACCCGAAACCAGACACACGTACAGGGCACAATGAAGACTCTTAGTAGGGGCCCCTATATGACGAGTCCCAGTGGGCTTTGACTGTTTACAAAGACAGAGAGAGAGGCATGGGGTTAGTGTTACAAACCAGAAGATCCAAAACAATCCTCTGACAGAAAAGGGATATGTGTATGGCCACCCAATTCAATCATTCTGTTCGGGATTGGCTGAATGTGCTTTTACATTTGATTAGCTCACACTGAAATAAAGGTTAAGCGCAGAATAGAGTCTGAGATACAGTGCTGCTACTAGAGCAATCGTAACGTTATCACAGCAGCAGCCTAGGAGGGAAGAGGGTAGAGACTTGAAATACTGTAGCTCCAGAATCCAGAACTTTCTGGGTAAATGTGTTTTGCAGGCCCAGTGTTACGTTTCTGCAGAGTGAATCATGACCAAACTCACCCAGAGACCTCAAGGGAACAGGCAATCAGGAAGCCAAGAAAAGAAACTACAGTCCGAGGCACAGCCCAAGACTACGTCTCCCTCACTCGCTCCCCCACTTCTCTAACTCCCTTTTTCTCCCTCTCTTTCCCATTCCTCTGTCTAGTTTTCTCTTTCTGTCTCTCTACTATTCTCTAGCCTCTGTCATGGTCTATTTTGTTCCGTTTGGAATTATTTTACGGTCTCATTCTTTTGTAATTCTTTGTCTCACTTCACGTCTGTCCATCTAATGTACATGTGTGTATTTCTGCTCTCATCATTTCCTAATCTAACCCGGTGTTTGTTCACTCTGTTATTCTCTTTTTGCTCTCTCCGTCTTTATCGCTCTCTCTTTGCCTCTCTCTGCCTCCCTTCCTCCCTCTCTACCTCCCTCCCTCCATCTCAGTGATCTCTTGGCAGGCAGTGTAGAGTGTAGAACCATGGGCTGTGTGGGTAGCATGCTCTGTTTACAAGGGGAAGTCTTGAATGCTACACCAAGGACCTCCTGCCTGCACAAACCAAAACAGGAAGTGGGTGCTTGTCATACCACATAAGGGGAGGGGCAACTATAAATATTTGTAAGAAAGGATTCATCATTTTATGAATTTCCAACACATCTTCATGCAATTATTGAGTACATGACAGTGATGGATTACTATAACGAGCACTCTTTCACTTAGTTTGCTTTTGTTTCGTTTTTTTTGGCTGAGTCATTCAATTTGGTAAAGAAGCAAAAATGGTATCTTAGAAGGGATCTTCTGTTTTTCAACATTCAGTGAGGTAATAATGTACTCATCCGGATCACCAATATCTGACCCCACATCCCTGAAACATCCACAACTACTTTTCATTACAAATTATTTAACTTGCCAACGTTTTGGTTGTGTCAAATACACAAAGTGGTAGTTTCACACAATACTTAGGCGTTCTGTTTTGAACGTCTGTTTTTTACAGCTGTGCCAAATACTGCTCTTGCAAATGTGTTACATTATGTACTGGGCAAAAATGTGCATTTTTATGAACACCAAATACCTATGGGGTAAGGTCTGTCATTTCTGAAAAACACTCTTAGAGCTTTGGGAGAGAAGGGGGCTTGTCCGTACATGTTATAGGCCTAATACCTTCAAATGTTGAAAACCCAGCTATCACATTTGGTTTCTTGGAAGTTGTGAGAAAGTATGATTTTGGTTTCCCATTGGTTCTGGGGAAAAAAGCCATATGCTTCCTGACCTGTAAAAAAATAACGTTTCTTTTAATAAACAGAAGTGTAAAATGTGCCTGGAAACATACATTTTTAGGTTTCAAAGAGGTTCTGAGAATATTTGACTATGGTTCCCTGAAACATTTCCCGTGAGGTTTTATTAACATTCTGAGAAGACTAATTAATTAATATAACTTCTAAATTAATTGTACTGTTTTGAACTCCAAGCACAGATAGGACACATGGAAATTAATTTGCCTAGGCATTAATCATGCAAACACATTTCTTTTTGATTGTGGAATCAGTGAGATTAGAACCAATAATCCTCTGTTCTCTCTCCATGGCATTTGGATGGAGCTAGAATGCCATGTTTACTTTTTGCTCATACAAAGCTGTTCATTTCAGTTTATTCAAACAGACCCCATTTCAAAGTTAACAAGCACTCATTAAGATCAGGTGTGGCCAATTAGCAGGGTGGCCAACACACCTGAACACACTTAGAGGATAGACAGAGTTTTGTTGATGCTGAGAAGAACAAACTATTTGAGAACATGACTTTAAAAAGAAACCTGGTGGAAACAGTATGCTGAAGAAACAAGTATACGTTGTTTCTTAACGTTCTCTGATTTATTTTAGAACATTCCCAATGTCAAAACAAGTATAGAATATTCCTAGAACATTACCAAAATTGACCAACCATCTTTACATTATTATGAAATGTTCTGTTAAAGTAATGAAATACCAACAAAATAACATTTTTTTGAGTTACTTCAATATGCTGAGAATGTTCCAAAGCCAACCCAGCTAGCATATAACGTTCTGTTCTGGGAATGGTGCAAGATAGTTGTTTGAATGTGGAACATTCTCAGCACATTTAAGGAACTTGGCAAAGGAACTTGGTTACAATTAATAAAATAAAAGTGCTTAAGAAATGTTCTCCAAATGGTTTGACATGGGGAATGTTCTCAAATGGTTTGACATGGGGAATGTTCTCAAATGGTTTGACATGGGGAATGTTCTCAAATGGTTTGACATGGGGAATGTTCTCCAAATGGTTTGACATGGGGAATGTTCTCAAATGGTTTGACATGGGGAATGTTCTCCAAATGGTTTGACATAGGGAATGTTCTCAAATGGTTTGACATGGGGAATGTTCTCCAAATGGTTTGACATGGGGAATGTTCTCAAATGGTTTGACATGGGGAATGTTCTCCAAATGGTTTGACAAGGGGGATGTTCTCAAATGGTTTGACATGGGGAATGTTCTCAAATGGTTTGACATGGGGAATGTTCTCAAATGGTTTGACATGGGGAATGTTCTCAAATGGTTTGACATGGGGAATGTTCTCCAAATGGTTTGACATGGGGAATGTTCTCCAAATGGTTTGACATGGGGAATTTTCTCAAATGGTTTGACATGGGGAATGTTCTCAAATGGTTTGACATGGGGAATGTTCTCAAATGGTTCAAAGAACGTTAACAAAGAACACTCTACTGTTGAAATTTCAATACATCAGCATAAGGTCTCCTCGTGGTTCTATTTAAATTAACATTATGAAATTGTTCCGAGAACGTTAAGAAACAACGTTCTTCTGTGGGAATTTTAATATTTCAGCATAATGTTTCCTACAGGTCATATTATATTCTCAGAACATTAAGAAAACATTAGGTAAAATCCACAAGAAAACATTAGTAACGTTCAAAGAACATTCTAAGAATGTTATTGGAAAACATATACATTCTGTTCTCACTGTCAACAAAGCTCTCTCTAGCCTCTATCTTGTTAAGTGTGTTCGGGTATGTTGGCCACGCCCACTAATTGGCCACACCTAATCTTGTTTCCTTTGACATGAGGTGTGTTTTAATAGACTAAAATGAACAGGTTTGTATGAGTTAAAAAATATGACATGTTAGCTCCATCCTGTTGGTGCAGTGAAATAATTCCATGGATAGATGATAGAAGATCATAGGTTTAAATCTCACGGACACCATGCCACAAAAAAAAAAATGTGTTCCCGAGTAAATGCCTAAGAAAATTAATTTCCATGTGTCCTATCTGTGCTTGGATTTCAAAACAGTTAACACAAACAAAGCTAGCAGTGATATTTAAAGCCTTATTGAAACATTCAGTGAAAGTTGTATGGATGTTATTAAAAATCAAAACAATCAATTATTCTAGTTCTCAGAATGATAATAAAACCTCATAGGAAAACTTTAAGAACCATCATAAAACATTCTCAGAACCACCCTGCAACCTAAAAATGAATGTTTAAAAAAACCTTCAGGTTCACCAGTCAGGAAACATATGGCTTTGTTCCCAGAACCAATGGGAAACCAAAAACGTACATCCCCACAACTTCCAATGAACCAAATGTGCTTCTTGGGAAGCAACTATCGTGCACCATTCCCAGAAAGTTGTGGGAAGGTTGTATACAAAATAATCATAGGACAACCACACTCTCACCAAGCTCTAAGAAACATATGGTTCTCAGAACGTTATGTGCTAGCTGGGAACTTCATATTTCCTTCCAGGAGGGGCTTGATTTACTAGTATGCTTACATCAGTGTCACCCCCTGACAACCAACCCCCACCATATCAAGCAATCATCAAGCAATCATCAGTTATCCTGGGGTGGATTCAGTTAGGGGAAGTGTTCAGAATGAATGAATGACATTTTATTTTCATGTCAAATCGTCAAAGATTACAATAATTCCCTGTGATAATTCAGTAATAACACTTCTTCTGCTGTTCTCTGCAGTGCGCAGAGAAGGTTCATGTGGGAGACAGGTCCATACACAATCTAGATACACATGTGCCATTTGCCACAGAAGCTAAATATTTGTGTAATGTAATTATAGGTCACCCTTTTTCTTTTATTCTAGGCTTTATCTAAATATTCAGCAAACAGAAATACGCAACGTACAATTTTTTTCTCTCCAGTTTCTCCTCATCGCTCAGCCACATAATTCCAGAGTTATCTGGTCATCTTTCTGGAATATGAGCAAGCGTATATCGTGGTAAAAAGGGCAATAGAGGATAAAAGGAGTTTCGTTCTCTATTTCCTTGAGGTCACAATAGTTACATAATCTTTCCTCTTCCACTTCACCACAATACCAACCTGTTTCAATACATAGGGCAATATCCCAGATTATACCTGTGCACGTAGCGAATTCTTGCTTTTAGGTAGGTTATACATATATCTCTTACACACATTCATCCTTAATCAAACAAAGGTTCTCGATTTGGGTTTTGATTCATCTCCATTTTTTTGCATATTGCATCACATTATTTTTTTTAAATACCGATGTCTTAATTTTGTTTTTATACAGATGATCACAGTCAGACCATTGGAAAAGGTCAGACATTTCAGTTGCCCAGGCTCCCCCTCTAGATAGATCCCATTGATAAACGCTACTGCCTATTCTTGCAATTGGCATATCCAACAGTCGATTCCAACGTCTCACCATACACGCCTTCCATCTCACCTCACAGGGTTCCCAGCCCAAGTCCCCAGTCATTGCAAATATAGGTGCAAACTTGTGGACACCTAAAAAGCAAAGTACTGCTCTGCTGTGGACATGTTTGTTTTTGAGATGCCTCTTGACACCCAACACTCCTGCTGAATAGTCCAGAACAGGACAAACGCATGACTAGTACAGTTTGGAATACGTAGCATAACTAATATCTTTGAGTGTTTTGGTTTTTCCTCTAACTCCCCCAAGAGCTCGGCCAGGACAGATGTTCTGTATAGAAAGATAATATGTTCATCAATAAAAAGACCCAAATATTTATTAAGTGCTAGTAAACTCAAGAATTTCTTCAACAAAACAAAACGGAAAAAACACTTCTCTTAGCACCTGTGTTTTTTGTCTGGTTGATCACGAGTTTCCATCTTGTTCAGTTTCTGCCTAGCAAAATAATATCATCAGCATATACCGTAAAATGATACTTAGCATTTCATCCTCATATCTTACTCAATATTTGACTGTTTCATTTCTTTTGCCAAATCATCCATAAACATAGCAAACAAAGTTGGCGATAAGGCATATCCTTGTTTTACCCCCGAGGGTGTGGGAAACCAGTCTGTATGATATTCATTAACATTCACACAAGCAATTGGTACTTTTGATAGAGACTGGATTGCGTTATAACATTTCCCA
>NC_060198.1:21792596-21804758 GCF_021184085.1 Oncorhynchus gorbuscha
AGAGAGAGAGAGGGAGGAGTGATAAGAGCAGAGAGAGAGGAGGAGGAGCGGTGAGAGCAGAGAGAGGAGAAGGACGGTGAGAGCAGAGGGAGAGAGAGAGAAGAGAAGAACGGTGAGAACAGAGAGAAAGAGAGGAGGAGTGTTGAGAATAGAGAGAGAGAGAGAGAGAGAAGGGTGATGAGAGCAGAGAGAGGAGGACGGTGAGAACACAGAGAGGAGGAGCGGGGGAGAGCAGAGAGAGGAGGAGCGGTGAGAACAGAGAGAGAGAGAGGAGGAGTGGTGAGAGCAGAGAGAGAGAGGAGGAGCGGTGAGAACACAGAGAGAGAGAGAGGAGGAGCGGTGAGAGCAGAGGGAGAGAGAGAGAGAGAAGGGTGGTGAGAACAGAGAGAAAAGAGAGGAGGAGTGGTGAGAGCAGAGAGAGAGGAGGAGTGGTGAGAACAGAGAGAGAGAGAGAGAGAGTGGTGAGAGAGAGAGAGGAGGAGTGGTGAGAGCAGAGAGAGAGGAGGAGTGGTGAGAGCAGAGAGAGAGGAGGAGTGGTGAGAGAGCAGAGAGAGCAGAGAGAGAGAGAGAGGAGGAGGAGTGGTGAGAGCAGAGAGAGAGAGAGGAGGAGCGGTGAGAACACAGAGAGGAGGAGGAGCGGTGAGAGCAGAGGGAGAGAGAGAGAGAGAAGGAGCGGTGAGAACAGAGAAAGAAAGAGAGAGGAGGAGTGTTGAGAATAGAGAGAGAGAGAGAGAGAGAGAGAGGGTGATGAGAGCAGAGAGAGAGAGGAGGAGCGGTGAGAACACAGAGAGAAGAGAGAGAGAGAGAGGAGGAGTGGTGAGAATAGAGAGAGAGAGAGGAGTGATGAGAGCAGAGAGAGAGGGAGCGGTGAGAACACAGAGAGAGAGAGAGAGAGAGGAGGAGCGGGTGAGAAACACAGAGAGAGAGAGAGAGAGGAGGAGTGATGAGAGCAGAGAGAGAGAGAGGAGGAGCGGTGAGAGCAGAGAGAGAGAGGAGGAGCGGTGAGAGCAGAGGGAGAGAGGGAGGAGTGGTGAGAGCAGAGAGAGAGAGATAGGAGGAGCGGTGAGAGCAGAGAGAGAGAGAGAGGAGGAACGGTGAGAGCAGAGAGAGAGAGGAGGAGAAGTGAGAGCAGAGAGAGAGAGGGAGGAGTGGTGAGAGCAGAGAGAGAGGAGGGTGGTGAGAGCAGAGAGAGATAGGAGGAGCGGGTGAGAGCGAGAGAGAGAGAGAGAGAGAGAGGAGGACGGTGAGAACAGAGAGAGAGATAGGAGGAGCAGTGAGCGCAGAGAGAGAGAGAGAGAGAGAGAGAGAGAGAGAGAGAGGAGGACGGTGAGAACAGAGAGAGAGAGAGGAGTGGTGAGAGCAGAGAGAGAGGGAGCGGGTGAGAACAGAGAAGAAAGAGAGGAGGAGTGGTGAGAGCAGAGAGAGAGAAGAGGGTGGTGAGAACAGAGAGAGAGAGAGAGAGAGAGAGAGAGAGAGAGAGAGAGAGAGAGAGAGAGAGAGAGGAGGAGTGGTGAGAGCAGAGAGAGGGAGGAGTGGTGAGAGCAGAGAGAGAGAGGTGGAGCGGTGAGAACAGAGAGAAAGAGAGGAGGAGTGGTGAGAACAGAGAGAAAGAGAGGAGGAGTGTTGAGAATAGAGAGAGAGAGAGAGAGAGAGAGGAGGTGATGAGAGCAGAGAGAGAGGAGGGAGCGGTGAGAACACAGAGAGAGAGAGAGAGGGAGGAGTGATGAGAGTAGAGAGAGAGGAGGAGCGGTGAGAGCAGAGAGAGAGAGGAGGAGCGGTGAGAGCAGAGGGAGAGAGAGAGAGAAGGAGCGGTGAGAACAGAGAGAAAGAGAGGAGGAGTGTTGAGAATAGAGAGAGAGAGAGAGAGAAGGAGTGATGAGAGCAGAGAGAGAGGAGGAGGACGGTGAGAACACAGAGAGAAAGAGAGAGAGAGAGAGGAGGAGTGGTGAGAATAGAGAGAGAGAGAGGAGTGATGAGAGCAGAGAGAGAGAGGAGCGGTGAGAACACAGAGAGAGAGAGAGAGAGAGAGGAGGAGCGGTGAGAACACAGAGAGAGAGAGAGGAGGAGTGATGAGAGCAGAGAGAGAGAGGAGGAGCGGTGAGAGCAGAGAGAGGAGGAGGAGCGGTGAGAGCAGAGGGAGAGAGGAGGGAGTGGTGAGAGCAGAGAGAGAGATAGGAGGAGCGGTGAGAGCAGAGAGAGAGAGAGAGGAGGAACGGTGAGAGCAGAGAGAGAGAGGAGGAGAAGTGAGAGCAGAGAGAGAGAGGAGGAGTGGTGAGAGCAGAGAGAGAGGAGGAGTGGTGAGAGCAGAGAGAGAGATAGGAGGAGCGGTGAGAGCAGAGAGAGAGAGAGAGAGAGAGGAGGAGCGGTGAGAACAGAGAGAGAGATAGGAGGAGCAGTGAGCGCAGAGGAGGAGAGAGAGAGAGAGAGAGAGGAGGAGCGGTGAGAACAGAGAGAGAGGAGGAGTGGTGAGAGCAGAGAGAGAGGGAGAGCGGTGAGAACAGAGAGAAAGAGAGGAGGAGTGGTGAGAGCAGAGAGAGAGAAGAGGAGTGGTGAGAGACAGAGAGAGAGAGAGAGAGAGAGAGAGAGAGAGAGAGAGAGAGAGAGAGAGAGAGAGAGGAGAGAGAGAGAGAGAGAGGGAGGAGTGGTGAGAGCAGAGAGAGAGGAGGAGTGGTGAGAGCAGAGAGAGAGAGGTGGAGCGGTGAGAACAGAGAGAAAGAGAGGAGGAGTGGTGAGAGCAGAGAGAGAGAAGAGGAGTGGTGAGAACAGAGAGAGAAAGAGAGAGAGAGAGAGGAGGAGTGGTGAGAACACAGAGAGAGGAGGAGCGGGGAGAGCAGAGAGAGGAGGAGCGGTGAGAACAGAGAGAGAGAGAGGAGGAGTGGTGAGAGCAGAGAGAGAGAGGAGGAGCGGTGAGAACACAGAGAGAGAGAGGAGGAGCGGTGAGAGCAGAGGGAGAGAGAGAGAGAGAAGGAGTGGTGAGAACAGAGAGAAAGAGGGAGGGAGTGGTGAGAGCAGAGAGAGGAGGAGTGGTGAGAACAGAGAGAGAGAGAGAGAGAGAGAGAGGAGGAGTGGTGAGAGCAGAGAGAGAGAGGAGGAGCGGGTGAGAGCAGAGAGAAAGAGAGAGAGAGAGAGGAGGAGTGGGTGAGAATAGAGAGAGAGAGAGAGAGGGTGATGAGAGCAGAGAGAGAGAGAGAGGAGCGGTGAGAACACAGAGAGAAAGAGAGAGAGAGGAGGAGCGGTGAGAACACAGAGAGAGAGAGAGAGGAGGAGTGATGAGAACACAGAGAGAGAGAGGAGCGGTGAGAGCAGAGAGAGAGAGGAAGGAGCGGTGAGAACAGAGAGGAGAGAGGAGGAGTGTTGAGAGCAAGAGAGAGAGAGAGAGAATGGGAGAAGAGGTGATGAGAGCAGAGAGAGAGAGGAGGAACGGGAGAGCAGAGAGAGAGAGGAGGAGAGTGAGAGCAGAGAGAGAGGAGGAGGAGTGGTGAGAGCAGAGAGAGGAGGAGTGGTGAGAGCAGAGAGAGATAGGAGGAGCGGGTGAGAGCAGAGAGAAAGAGAGAGAGAGAGAGGAGGAGGAGGGTGAGAACACAGAGAGAGAGAGAGGAGGAGGAGTGATGAGAGAGAGAGAGAGAGGAGGAGAGAGGAGGAGCGGGTGAGAACAGAGAGAGCAGAGGGAGAGGAGGAGAGCGGTGAGAACAGAGAGAAGAGATAGGAGGAGTGGTGAGAGCAGAGAGAGAGAGAGTGGTGGAACGGAGAGAGCAGAGAGAGAGAGAGAGGAGAAGTGAGAGCAGAGAGAGAGAGGAGGGAGAGAGAGAGAGAGAGAGAGGGAGGAGTGGTGAGAGCAGAGAGAGAGATAGGAGGAGTGGTGAGAGCAAGAGAGAGAGGAGGAGCGGTGAGAACAGAGAGAGAGATAGGAGGAGTGGTGAGCAGAGAGAGAGAGAGAAGAGGAATGGTGAGAACAGAGAGAGAAAGAGAGGAGGAGTGGTGAGAACACAGAGAGAGAGGAGGCGGGGAGAGCAGAGAGAGAGGAGCGGTGAGAACAGAGAGAGGAGGAGTGAGTGGTGAGAGCAGAGAGAGGAGGAGTGGTGAGAACACAGAGAGAGAGAGAGGAGAGAGCGGTGAGAGCAGAGGGAGAGAGAGAGAGAGAGAGAGGTGGAGTGAGAACAGAGAGAGAAAGAGAGGAGGAGTGGGTGAGAGCAGAGAAGGGAGGAGTGGTGAGAACAGAGAGAACAGAGAGAAAGAGAGGAGGAGTGGTGAGAGCAGAGAGAAAGAGAGAGAGGAGTGGTGAGAGCAGAGAATAGAGGAGGAGGGAGTGGTGAGAGCAGAGAGAGAGGAGGAGTGGTGAGAGCAGAGAGAGGGAGGAGTGGTGAGAACACAGAGAGAGAGAGAGAGAGGGGAGTGGGTGAGAGCAGAGAGAGAGAGGAGAGCGGTGAGAACAGAGAGAGAGGAGGAGCAGTGAGAGCAGAGGGAGAGAGAGAGAGAAGGACGGTGAGAACAGAGAGAAGAGAGGAGGAGTGTTGAAATAGAGAGAGAGAGAGAGAGAGAAGGAAGGAGTGAGAGCAGCAGAGAGAGGAGGAGCGGTGAGAACACAGAGAGAAAAGAGAGAGAGAGAGGAGGAGTGGTGAGAATAGAGAGAGAGAGGAGTGATGAGAGCAGAGAGAGAGAGGAGCGGTGAGAACACAGAGAGAAAGAGAGAGAGAGAGAGGAGGAGCGGTGAGAACACAGAGAGAGAGAGAGAGAGGGAGTGATGAGAGCAGAGAGAGAGGAGGAGCGGTGAGAGCAGAGAGAGAGCAGAGGAGGGAGAGAGGGAGTGGTGAGAGCAGAGAGAGATAGGAGCGGTGAGAGCAGAGAGAGAGAGAGGAGGAACGGTGAGAGCAGAGAGAGAGAGGAGGAGAAGTGAGAGCAGAGAGAGGAGAGTGAGAGCAGAGAGAGAGGAGGAGTGGTGAGAGCAGAGAGAGAGGAGGAGTGGTGAGAGCAGAGAGAGAGAGATAGAGAGAGAGAGGAGCGGTGAGAACAGGAAATGGGAGGAGCAGTGAGCAGAGAGAGAGAGAGAGAGAGAGGAGAGCGGGTGAGAACACAGAGAGAGAGGAGGTGGTAGGAGGAGCAGTGGGTGAGAGCGAACAGAGAGAGAGAGAGAGAGAGAGAGAGAGAGAGAGAGAGGAGCGAGTGGTGAGAGCAGAGAGAGAGAGAGGTGGTGAGAGCAGAGAGAGAGGGGGAGCGGTGAGAACAGAGAGAAAGAGAGGAGGAGTGGGTGAGAGCAGAGAGAGAGAGTGTTGAGGAATAGAGAGAGAGAGAGAGAGAGAGAAGGAGTGATGAGAGCAGAGAGAGGAGAGAGAGAACACAGAGAGAGAGAGAGAGAGGGAGAGTGATGAGAGTAGAGAGAGAGAGGAGGAGTGGTGAGAGCAGAGAGAGAGAGGAGGAGCAGTGAGAGCAGAGGGAGAGAGAGGTGGAGCGGTGAGAACAGAGAGAAAGAGAGGAGGAGTGTTGAGAATAGAGCAGAGAGAGAGAAGAGGAGATGAGAGCAGAACAGAGGAGGGCGGGTGAGAAAGAGAGAGAGAGAGAGGAGGAGTGGTGAGAGGAATAGAGAGAGAGAGGAGGAAGGAGCAAGAGAGGAGGAGCGGTGGGGAGAGCAGAGAGAGGAGGAGCGGGTGAGAACACAGAGAGAGAGAGAGGGAGGGTGATGAGAGCAGAGAGAGAGAGGAGGGTGGTGAGAGCAGAGAGAGAGGACGGTGGAGCAGGGAGGGGAGGAGTGGTGAGAGCAGAGAGAGAGAGGACGGTGAGAGAGCAGAGAGAAGAGAGGAGCAGAGAGAGCAGAGAGAGAGGAGTGGTGAGAGCAAGGAGTGGTGAGAACAGAGAGAAAGAGAGCGGTGAGAGCAGAGAGAGAGAGAGAGAGAGGAGGAGGGTGAGAACAGAGAGATAGGAGAGCAGTGAGAGAGAGAGAGAGGAGAGAGAGAGAGGAGAGCGGGTGAGAACAGGAGGAGAGAGAGAGAGAGGGACGGTGAGAACAGAGAGAAAGAGAGGAGGAGTGGTGAGAGCAGAGAGAGAGAGAGAGTGGTGAGAACAGAGGTGAGAGCAGAGAGAGAGGGAGGAGTGGTGGAGCAAGAGGAGGAGTGGTGAGAGCAGGGTGGAGCGGTGAGAACAGAGAGAGGAGGAGTGGTGAGAGCAGAGAGAGAAGAGAGGAGTGGTGAGAACAGAGAGAGAAAGAGAGAGAGAGGGAGGAGTGGGTGAGAGAGAGAGGAGGAGAGAGCAGAGTGGTGAGACGGTGAGAACAGAGAGAGAGAGAGAGTGGTGAGAGCAGAGAGAGAGGGAGCGGTGAGAACACAGAGAGAGAGGAGAGCGGTGAGAGCAGAGGGAGAGAGAACAGAGAGAAGGAGGAGGAGTGGTGAGAGCAGAGAGAGAGGAGGAGTGGTGAGAACAGAGAGAAAGCAGAGGAGAGAGGGTGGTGAGAGAATAGGAGAGGTGGTGAGAGCAGAGAGAGGAGGAGAGGCAGAGAGAGAGGAGGAGTGGGTGAGGTGGTGAGAGCAGAGAGAGAGAGGAGGGGACGGTGAGAACACAGAGAGAAAGCAGAGGGAGAGAGAGAGAGAGAAGGAGCGGTGAGAACAGAGAGAAAGAGAGGAGAGTGGAGAATGAGAAGGAGAGCAGAGAGAGAGAGAGGAGCTGTGAGAACACAGAGAAAAGAGAGAGAGAGAGAGGAGGAGTGGTGAGAATAGACAGAGAGAGAGAGAGAGCAGAGAGAGAGAGAGGAGAGGTGAGAACACAGAGAAAGAGAGAGAGGAGGAGCGGTGAGACACAGAGAGAGAGAGAGAGGAGTGATGAGAGCAGAGAGAGAGGAGAGCGGTGAGAGCAGAGAGAGGAGGGGACGGTGAGAGCAGAGGGGAGAGGGAGGATAGAAACAGAGAGAGATAGGAGGGAGCGGTGAGAGCAGAGAGAGAGAGAGGAGGAACAGGTGAGAGCAGAGAGAGAGAGGAGGAGAAGTGAGAGCAGAGAGAGAGAGGAGGAGTGGTGAGAGCAGAGAGAGGAGGAGTGGTGAGAGCAGAGAGAGATAGGAGGAGCGGTGGGAGAGCAGAGAGAGAGAGAGAGAGAGAGGAGGAGCGGTGAGAACAGAGAGAGAGGAGGAGGAGCAGTGAGCGCAGAGAGAGAGAGAGAGAGAGAGAGAGAGAGAGAGAGGGGGAGGCGAGTGAGAACAGAGAGAGAGAGGAGGAGTGGTGAGAGCAGAGAGAGGGGAGCGGGTGAGAACAGAGAGAAAGAGAGGAGGAGTGGTGAGAGCAGAGAGAGAGAAGAGGAGTGGTGAGAACAGAGAGAGAGAGAGAGAGAGAGAGAGAGAGAGAGAGAGAGAGAGAGAGAGAGAGAGAGAGAGAGAGGAGGAGTGGTGAGAGCAGAGAGAGAGGAGGAGTGGTGAGAGCAGAGAGAGAGAGGTGGAGCGGGTGAGAACAGAGAGAAAGAGAGGAGGGAGTGGTGAGAACAGAGAGAAAGAGAGGAGGAGTGTTGAGAATAGAGAGAGAGAGAGAGAGAGAGAAGGAGTGATGAGAGCAGAGAGAGGAGGAGGAGCGGTGAGAACACAGAGAGAGAGAGAGAGAGGGGGGGGAGTGATGAGAGTAGAGAGAGAGGAGGACGGTGAGAGCAGAGAGAGAGAGGAGGACGGTGAGAGCAGAGGGAGAGAGAGAGAAGGAGCTGGGTGAGAACAGAGAGAAAGAGAGGAGGAGTGTTGAGAATAGAGAGAGAGAGAGAGAGAGAAGGAGTGATGAGAGCAGAGAGAGAGAGGAGGAGCGGTGAGAACACAGAGAGAAAGAGAGAGAGAGAGGGAGGAGTGGTGAGAATAGAGAGAGAGAGAGGGAGTGATGAGAGCAGAGAGAGGAGCGGTGAGAACACAGAGAGAAAGAGAGAGAGAGAGAGGAGGAGCGGTGAGAACACAGAGAGAGAGAGAGGAGGAGTGATGAGAGCAGAGAGAGAGAGGAGGAGCGGTGAGAGCAGAGAGAGAGAGGAGGAGCGGTGAGAGCAGAGGGAGAGAGGAGGAGTGGTGAGAGCAGAGAGAGAGATAGGAGGAGCGGTGAGAGCAGAGAGAGAGAGAGAGGAGGAACGGTGAGAGCAGAGAGAGAGAGGAGGAGAAGTGAGAGCAGAGAGAGAGGAGGAGTGAGAGAGAGAGAGAGAGGAGGAGTGGGGAGAGCAGAGAGAGATAGGAGGAGCGGTGAGAGCAGAGAGAGAGAGAGAGAGAGAGGAGGAGCGGTGAGAACAGAGAGAGAGATAGGAGGAGCAGTGAGCGCAGAGAGAGAGAGAGAGAGAGAGAGAGAGAGAGAGAGGAGGAGCGGTGAGAACAGAGAGAGAGGAGGGAGTGGTGAGAGCAGAGAGAGAGGGGGAGCGGTGAGAACAGAGAGAAAGAGAGGAGGAGTGGTGAGAGCAGAGAGAGAGAAGAGGAGTGGTGAGAGAGAGAGAGAGAGAGAGAGAGAGAGAGAGAGAGAGAGAGAGAGAGAGAGAGAGAGAGAGAGAGAGAGAGAGAGAGAGAGGGAGTGGTGAGAGCAGAGAGAGAGGAGGAGTGGTGAGAGCAGAGAGAGAGAGGTGGAGCGGTGAGAACAGAGAGAAAGAGAGGAGGAGTGGTGAGAGCAGAGAGAGAGAAGAGGAGTGGTGAGAACAGAGAGAGAAAGAGAGAGAGAGAGAGGAGGAGTGGTGAGAATAGAGAGAGAGGAGTGATGAGAGCAGAGAGAGAGAGGAGCGGTGAGAACACAGAGAGAAAGAGAGAGAGAGAGAGAGAGAGAGAGAGAGAGAGAGAGAGAGAGAGAGAGAGAGAGAGAGAGAGAGAGAGAGAGAGAGAGAGAGAGAGGAGGAGTGGTGAGAGCAGAGAGAGAGAGGAGGAGCGGTGAGAACACACAGAGAGAGAGAGAGAGAGAGAGAGAGAGAGAGAGAGAGAGAGAGAGAGAGAGAGGAGGAGCGGTGAGAACACAGAGAGAGAGAGGAGGAGTGATGAGAGCAGAGAGAGGAGGAGCGGTGAGAGCAGAGAGAGAGAGGAGGAGCGGTGAGAGCAGAGGGAGAGAGGAGGAGTGGTGAGAGCAGAGAGAGAGATAGGAGGAGCGGTGAGAGCAGAGAGAGAGAGAGAGAGAGAGGAGGAACGGTGAGAGCAGAGAGAGAGAGGAGGAGAAGTGAGAGCAGAGAGAGAGAGAGAGGAGGAGTGGTGGGAGCAGAGCGAGAGAGAGGAGGTGCGGTGAGAGCTGAGAGAATAAAGAGACCGGGAGAGAAATGGTGAGAAAGCGGTGGTATGGCAGGACTGGCTACTCTTTAACAATATCATCCAACATCCCACCATTATTCCCAGTTACACACTAAACAAAGAGGGAAAGGAAAAGAGGAAAGAATTGACAGAGCAAATTACATTATTTTTACACCCACTCCTCCAGAAAGTCTCTCTTTCTGAAACAGAATACTAAGCAAAACATGATTGGTTTAACAGTGAGAGAGAGAGAGAGAGAGAGAGAGAGAGAGAGAGAGAGAGAGAGAGAGAGAGAGAGAGAGAGAGAGAGAGAGAGAGAGAGAGAGAGAGAGAGAGAGAGAGAGTGGTTTAACACTTAGAACACCATCAAACCAAAAGCACAGAGACCCAAATAATGGTAAATTACAATCTTTGACAATCTTTGTACCCTGGTGGTGAACAGCTTTCATGGAAATATGAACAAAGGTGATGTTTCACTTTGACTAATGTTGGGGTCACTCTAGGAAAAGTCTTAAAATTTAAAGTTGAAAAAATATAATTTATAGTGGCTGGTATTACTATATTTTTGACCCATAAGACAAAACAAGAGTTAATAAGCACAATGTCTTTAGTAAAAGCCAAATTGTGTTTATACCACAACATCGCACGGCCGATCATATTTACACATACACACCCTGATAGATAACATGTCCACCAAAATAATACCAAAATGTACACTTGCTTTATCGACTTCCAAAAAGTATTTGATTCTATTTGGCATACAGGACTCTTCTACAAAGTTAATCAAAGTGTTGTAGGGGGTAAAACATATTACATAATTAAATCAATGTACACTGGCAATAGGTGCAGCATGAAAATTTGCAAGGAAATAACATCTTTCTTTAACAAGGGACAGGGCCTTCGCCAGGGTTGCAATCTGAGCCCTACACTCTTCAATATTTACATAAACTAATTTGCCACTAATCTAGAAAAATCTTCAACCCCTGGTGTTAGTTTCCACAATCCAGAGGTTAAATTCCTACTCTTCGCAGATGACATGTGCCTGCTGTCACCCAAAGCACATGGCCTACAGCGGAGCATGAATGGGGCCTAGAAAAATATTTGTTTATCATTTCATCTGTGATTCAAATTAAAACCATAATCAGAGCGCAAGCATCGAAAACCCAACTAATTAGCTATTATTTAGATATCATTCTAACTGTATTCCCCAATTTTTGCAGGATATTTGTTAGCGAGCTCGACTCAAATTCAAACCTAACATGTAGCCTACCTGCCCATACTGTAGATGCTACTACTACTAATGTAGACAAAGATCCCAACGTGTGTCTACTACTGTGCAGTTGAAACAGCGGACCTTGGGAGTTGAGGCAGTTGTTTTTACAGCAGCAGCTGCATAACTAGACCATTTTCCAATATGTAAAGTAAGGCACGTGATGACTTAGGCACACTTAAATACATTTTCTCTTTGATATGTATACTATTCGAAAGTGTTTTTCTTAGAGCGTCTGCTAAATGACTTAAATGTAAATGTAAATGTAGATGTTTGGTATGGCAACCCTCTTGTCGGAGAGAGGAACATTAAACCTAAAATCCCTTTTGTTTACTCACCTACTAGTGGCTAGAGAGCCCCAGGTAGGCAGGATCTCAGCAGAAAGCTGTCAGACAGACTCTGATGCAGAGGAGAGCAGGGAGGGAGGAAGGAAGAGGAGTGAAAGAGGAGCAGCTGTGCCAGTGAAGGGGTGACAGACTAGATCGAACAAGCCAGTGATAAGGGAAAGGAAGAGTATGGACAGGTTTGAAGTGAGGAAGACGAGGTTTTAGATGATCCAAGCACTGTGGCCATAGAAGGCCGTCTTCCTGCTCACTTTCTGGGTAAACGTTTTTGCAGCGTATTGAGAATAGAAGCCTAATTCTTCAGTCAGGAAATATTTCTCCGGACACTGAATCAGCTCACATTAAGGCACTGCGGGAATAAAATAAATGGGGTGTTACTATTCAGTTTCACAGTGAACAGAGGAGCCGTCAGAAAAAAAGAAAACGCTTCCCCGATGAGACTGAAGATGACATAGCAAACAAACAGAAGTCAGACACTGGATTTTGCTAAACACAGTGTTTCATGTGGCTCTGGATAGTATAATCAGTCATTTGGACATGCGCTTCCACACGATTGCAGCTATTTTTCGAGGAGTTTTCCCCAATACTTACACTTAGGAAAATGACTGAAAACCAAACTTGTGTATCTTGCCATAAGTTGAGAAACAAGTGTAAGTATCTCACAGATGGATTTTTGAGAAAATGTGCGACATCTAAAGCAGATATATGGTGTCACTTCTTCAGATGGACTTTCTCCTGTAGAGCTCCTGAATGCCATCCACGAGATGCAGCTACAGGGTATTTATAGAGAGGTGTGCACTGCACTGCGAATCTTCTGTACAATGCCTGTAACAGTTGCTGGAGGTGAACGTGCCTACAGTAAGCTGAAACGTATAAAGAACTATCTAAGATATGTAATGTGCCAAGACAGGTTGAACAGCTTTGCCATCCTTTCAATTGAAAACCAGTTAGTTGGAAAATGAAACTCTAAAAGACATTATAAATTAGTTTGCTCACAAGAAGCTGCTCGACGCGGGCTCTTGGTGCAGTGTGACCTCTTGAGTTTTGTTTATCCAAGCCTGCCCACGGGGATGGGCCAAATACTGTTTCAGAGTATTTAGCATGTTGTGGGTTCCATCTCCTGAAACCCACTCAGGAAAATGTCTTTATAATGTCTAGACACCACAGTCATGAGTTCCAGTAGTGCCTGCCTCTGGGGTTTCATTGTACCGGAGTCAGGAACTTTTTTTATGGGGTATGTTATTTAGGCAAATACTTATGAATTGCGCGTAGGGCAGAAGAGGTTAGCCTTGTTTATAAGAGTTTGTAATTTCATCTGAAACAGGGATCATTGGTCATTTCTTCATAAAACTGAC
>NC_060198.1:21804858-21813214 GCF_021184085.1 Oncorhynchus gorbuscha
GGAGGAGAAGTGAGAGCAGAGAGAGAGAGAGAGGAGGAGTGGTGGGAGCAGAGCGAGGAGAGGGGAGGTGCGGGGGAGAGCCGAGAGAATAAAGAGACCGGGAGAGAAATGGTGAGAAAGCGGTGGTATGGTGACTGGCTACTCTTTAACAATATCATCCAACATCCCACCATTATTCCCAGTTACACACTAAACAAAGAGGAAAGGAAAAGAGGAAAGAATTGACAGAGCAAATTACATTATTTACACCCACTCCTCCAGAAAGTCTCTCTTCTGAAACAGAATACTAGCAAAACATGATTGGTTTAACAGTGAGAGAGAGAGAGAGAGAGAGAGAGAGAGAGAGAGAGAGAGAGAGAGAGAGAGAGAGAGAGAGAGAGAGAGAGAGAGAGAGAGAGAGAGTGGTTTAACACTTAGAACACCATCAAACCAAAAGCACAGAGACCCAAATAATGGTAAATTACAATCTTGACAATCTTTGTACCCTGGTGGTGAACAGCTTTCATGGAAATATGAACAAAGGTGATGTTTCACTTTGACTAATGTTGGGGTCACTCTAGAAAAGTCTTAAAATTTAAAGTTGAAAAATATAATTTATAGTGGCTGGTATTACTATATTTTTGACCCATAAGACAAAACAAGAGTTAATAAGCACAATGTCTTTAGTAAAAGCCAAATTGTGTTTATACCACAACATCGCACGGCCGATCATATTTACACATACACACCCTGATAGATAACATGTCCACCAAAATAATACCAAAATGTACACTTGCTTTATCGATTTCCAAAAGTATTTGATTCTATTTGGCATACAGGACTCTTCTACAAAGTTAATCAAAGTGTTGTAGGGGGTAAAACATATTACATAATTAAATCAATGTACACTGGCAATAGGTGCAGCATGAAAATTTGCAAGGAAATAACATCTTTCTTTAACAAGGGACAGGGCCTTCGCCAGGGTTGCAATCTGAGCCCTACACTCTTCAATATTTACATAAACTAATTTGCCACTAATCTAGAAAAATCTTCAACCCCTGGTGTTAGTTTCCACAATCCAGAGGTTAAATTCCTACTCTTCGCAGATGACATGTGCCTGCTGTCACCCAAAGCACATGGCCTACAGCGGAGCATGAATGGGGCCTAGAAAAATATTTGTTTATCATTTCATCTGTGATTCAAATTAAAACCATAATCAGAGCGCAAGCATCGAAAACCCAACTAATTAGCTATTATTTAGATATCATTCTAACTGTATTCCCCAATTTTTGCAGGATATTTGTTAGCGAGCTCGACTCAAATTCAAACCTAACATGTAGCCTACCTGCCCATACTGTAGATGCTACTACTACTAATGTAGACAAAGATCCCAACGTGTGTCTACTACTGTGCAGTTGAAACAGCGGACCTTGGGAGTTGAGGCAGTTGTTTTTACAGCAGCAGCTGCATAACTAGACCATTTTCCAATATGTAAAGTAAGGCACGTGATGACTTAGGCACACTTAAATACATTTTCTCTTTGATATGTATACTATTCGAAAGTGTTTTTCTTAGAGCGTCTGCTAAATGACTTAAATGTAAATGTAAATGTAGATGTTTGGTATGGCAACCTCTTGTCGGAGAGAGGAACATTAAACCTAAAATCCCTTTTGTTTACTCACCTACTAGTGGCTAGAGAGCCCCAGGTAGGCAGGATCTCAGCAGAAAGCTGTCAGACAGACTCTGATGCAGAGGAGAGCAGGGAGGGAGGAAGGAAGAGGAGTGAAAGAGGAGCAGCTGTGCCAGTGAAGGGGTGACAGACTAGATCGAACAAGCCAGTGATAAGGGAAAGGAAGAGTATGGACAGGTTTGAAGTGAGGAAGACGAGGTTTTAGATGATCCAAGCACTGTGGCCATAGAAGGCCGTCTTCCTGCTCACTTTCTGCAAACGTTTTTGCAGCGTATTGAGAATAGAAGCCTAATTCTTCAGTCAGGAAATATTTCTCCGGACACTGAATCAGCTCACATTAAGGCACTGCGGGAATAAAATAAATGGGGTGTTACTATTCAGTTTCACAGTGAACAGAGGAGCCGTCAGAAAAAAAGAAAACGCTTCCCCGATGAGACTGAAGATGACATAGCAAACAAACAGAAGTCAGACACTGGATTTTGCTAAACACAGTGTTTCATGTGGCTCTGGATAGTATAATCAGTCATTTGGACATGCGCTTCCACACGATTGCAGCTATTTTTCGAGGAGTTTTCCCAATACTTACACTTAGGAAAATGACTGAAAACCAAACTTGTGTATCTTGCCATAAGTTGAGAAACAAGTACTCCAAGTATCTCACAGATGGATTTGAAAATGTGCGACATCTAAAGCAGATATATGGTGTCACTTCTTCAGATGGACTTTCTCCTGTAGAGCTCCTGAATGCCATCCACGAGATGCAGCTACAGGGTATTTATAGAGAGGTGTGCACTGCACTGCGAATCTTCTGTACAATGCCTGTAACAGTTGCTGGAGGTGAACGTGCCTACAGTAAGCTGAAACGTATAAAGAACTATCTAAGATATGTAATGTGCCAAGACAGGTTGAACAGCTTTGCCATCCTTTCAATTGAAAACCAGTTAGTTGGAAAATGAAACTCTAAAAGACATTATAAATTAGTTTGCTCACAAGAAGGCTCGACGCCGGGCTCTTGGTGCAGTGTGACCTCTTGAGTTTTGTTTATCCAAGCCTGCCCGGGGATGGGCAAAATACTGTTTCAGAGTATTTACTGCTATGGTTCATCTCCTGTTGAACTTACTCAGGAATGTCCACATAATGTCTCGACACTACAGTCGCAGTTTCACAGATGCCTGTTCTCTGTAGGTACCCCATTTATGCCCGGAGTCAGGAACTTTTTTTATGTGGGGTATGTTATTTAGGCAAATACTTATGAATTGCGCGTAGGGCAGAAGAGGGTTAGCCTTGTTTATAAGAGTTTGTAATTTCATCTGAAACAGGGATCATTGGTCATTTCTTCATAAAACTGACTACAATTGTCATGCAGGTGAAAGAGGACCCAAACGCGACTTAACAGAAACAGAGTTTATTAAAGTCCAAAACGGAATAACAGAAATCCTCAAGATTTGTAGAGGGAAAACAACTGGAGAAGCGGCCACAGACTGCAGGTCGCTTCGGGTAGGCGCAGGCCGTAGTCGACTGAGACACCTGCTCACACGCAGCATCTGATGAAGGCACAAAACACGACAGGACAGGGTGATACACAATCACGGCAAAAACACGACAGGACAGGGCGAAACGCAATCACAGTATGGTGAATACAATACGAGGAACCGACGGAACAGGAACGGATCACAAAGGAATAAATAGGGACTCTAATCAGGGGAAAGGATCGGGAACAGGTGTGGGAAGACTAAATGATGATTAGGGGAATAGGAACAGCTGGGAGCAGGAACGGAACGACAGAGAGAAGAGAGAGCGAGAGAGTGAGAGAGGGAGGGGGAGAGAGAGGGATAGAACCAAACAAGACCAGCAGAGGGAAACGAATAGCATGGGGAGCACAGGGACAAGACATGACAATAAATGACAAACATGACAGTACCCCCCCACTCACCGAGCGCCTCCTGGCGCACTCGAGGAGGAATCCTGGCGGCAACGGAGGAAATCATCGATGAGCGAACGGTCCAGCACGTCCCGAGACGGAACCCAACTCCTCTCCTCAGGACCGTAACCCTCCCAATCCACTAGGTATTGGTGACCCCGTCCCCGAGAACGCATGTCCATAATCTTATGTACCTGTAAATAGGTGCGCTCTCGACAAGGACGGGAGGGGGAGGGAAGACGAACGGGGGTGCGAAGAAAGGGCTTAACACAGGAGACATGGAAGACAGGATGGACGCGACGAAGATGTCGCGGAAGAGCGCAGTCGCACAGCGACAGGATTGACGACCTGGGAGACACGGAACGGACCAATGAACCGCGGAGTCAACTTACGAGAAGCTGTCGTAAGAGGAAGGTTAGTGGAAAGCCACACTCTCTGGCCGCAACAATACCTTGGACTCTTAATCCTGCGTTTATTGGCGGCTCTCACCGTCTGTGCCCTGTAACGGCAAAGTGCAGACCTCACCCTCCTCCAGGTGCGCTCACAACGTTGGACAAACGCTTGAGCGGAGGAACGCTGGACTCGGCAAGCTGGGATGAGAACAGAGGAGGCTGGTAACCCAGACTACTCTGAAACGGAGATAACCCGGTAGCAGACGAAGGAAGCGAATTGTGAGCGTATTCTGCCCAGGGAGCTGTTCTGCCCAAGACGCAGGGTTTCTGAAAGAAAGGCTGCGTAGTATGCAGACCAATCGTCTGATTGGCCCTCTCTGCTTGACCGTTAGACTGGGGATGAAACCCGGAAGAGAGACTGACGGACGCACCAATCAAACGACAGAACTCCCTCCAAAACTGTGACGTGAATTGCGGGCCTCTGTCTGAAACGGCGTCTAACGGGAGGCCATGAATTCTGAATACATTCTCAATAATGATTTGTGCCGTCTCCTTAGCGGAAGGAAGTTTAGCGAGGAATGAAATGTGCCGCCTTAGAGAACCTATCGACAACCGTCAGAATCACAGTCTTCCCCGCAGACAAAGGCAGACCGGTAATGAAGTCTAAGGCAATGTGAGACCATGGTCGAGAAGGAATGGGAGCGGTCTGAGACGACCGGCAGGAGGAGAGTTACTTCCGACTTAGTCTGCGCGCAGTCCGAACAAGCAGCCACGAAACGGCGCGTGTCACGCTCCTGAGTCGGCCACCAAAAGCGCTGGCTTAATAGACGCCAAGAGTGCCTAACACGGGATGACCAGCTAACTTGGCAGAGTGAGCCCACTGAAGAACAGCCAGACGAGTGGAAACAGGAACGAAAAAGGAGGTTACTAGGACAAGCGCGCGGCGACGCAGTGTGCGTGAGTGCTTGCTTAACCTGTCTTTCAATTCCCCAGACTGTTAACCCGACAACACCCATAAGGAAGAATCCCCTGGGATCAGTAGAAGCCACAGAAGAACTAAACAGACGGGATAAGGCATCAGGCTTGGTGTTCTTGCTACCCGGACGGTAAGAAATCACAACCTCGAAACGAGCGAAAAACAACGCCCAACGAGCTTGACGGGCATTAAGTCGCTTGGCAGAACGGATGTACTCAAGGTTCTTATGGTCTGTCCAAACGACAAAGGAACGGTCGCCCCTCCAACCACTGTCGCCATTCGCCTAGGGCTGCGGATGGCGAGCAGTTCACGGTTACCCACATCATAGTTGCGCTCCAGATGGCGACAGGCGATGAGAAAAATAAGCGCAAGGATGAACCTTATCGTCAGACTGGAAGCGCTGGGATAGGGATGGCTCCCACGCCTACCTCTGAAGCGTCAACCTCGACAATGAATTGTCTAGTGACGTCAGGAGTAACGAGGATAGGAGCGGACGTAAAACGTTCTTTTTTTAGAAGATCAAAAGCTCCTGGAACGGACCACTTAAAACACGTCTTAACAGAAGTAAGAGCTGTGAGAGGGGCAGCAACTTGACCGAAATTACGAATGAAACGCCGATAGAAATTAGCGAAACCCAAAAAGCGCTGCAACTCGACACGTGACCTTGGAACGGGCCAATCACTGACAGCTTGGACCTTAGCGGAATCCATCTGAATGCCTTCAGCGGAAATAACGGAACCGAGAAAAGTAACGGAGGAGACATGAAAAGAGCACTTCTCAGCCTTTACGTAGAGACAATTTCTCAAAGGCGCTGCAGAACACGCGAACGCTGAACATGAATCTCGAGTGACGGAGAAAAAATCAGGATATCGTCAAGATAGACAAAACAAAATGTTCAGCATGTCTCTCAGGACATCATTAACTAATGCCTGAAAAACAGCTGGCGCATTATGAGACCGAACGGCAGAACCCGGTACTCAAAATGCCCTAACGGAGTGTTAAACGCCGTTTCCACTCGTCCCCTCTCTGATGCGCACGAGATGGTAAGCGTACGAAGGTCCAACTTAAAGCACCTGGCCAGCAGACCCGAAGGCTGATGACATATGGGGAAGCGGATAACGATTCTTAACCGTTATGTCATTCAGCTCGATAATCCACGCAGGGCGCAGAGTACCGTCCTTCTTTTAACAAAAAGAAACCCCGCCCGGCCGGAGAAGAAGAAGGCACTATGGTACCGGCGTAAGAGACACAGACAAATAATCCCTCGAGAGCCTTACGTTCGGGAGCCGACAGAGAGTATAGTCTACCTCGAGGAGGAGTGGTCCCCGAAGGAGATCAATACTACAATCATACGACCGGTGAGGAGGAAGGGAGTTGGCTCGGGACCGACTGAAGACCGTGCGCAGATCATGATATTCCTCCGGCACTCCTGTCAACCGCCAGGTTCCTCCTGAGAAGTAGGAACAGAAGAAACGGGAGGGATGGCAGACATTAAACACTTCACATGACAAGAAACGCCCCAGGATAGGATAGAATTACTAGACCAATTAATAGGAAGGATTATGACATACTAGCCAGGGATGACCCAAAACAACAGGTAAACGGTGAACGGAAAATCAAAAAAGAAATAGTCTCACTGTGGTTACCAGATACTGTGAGAGTTAAAGGTAGTGTCTCAAATTTGATACTGGGAAGATGACTACCATCTAAGGCAAACATGGGCGTAGGCCTGTCTAACGGTCTGAAAGGGAATGTTATGTTTCCGAACCCATGCTTCGTCCATGAAACAACCCCTCAGCCCCAGAGTCAATCAAAGCACTGCATGTAGATCAACCGGTCCAGCGTAGATGGACCGACATAGTAGTACAAGATCTAGATGAAGGACCTGAGTAGTAGCGCCACCAGTAGCCCTCCGCTTACTGATGGACTCTGGCCCTTACTGGACATGAATTAACAAAAGTCCAGCAACTCCCGCAATAGAGGCACAGGCGGCAGATCCTCCGTTCCCTCTCCTTATTCGGGAGATGCGAACCCTCCCAGCTGCATGGGCTCAGTCTCAAAGCCAGAGGAGGGAGATGGTTGCGATGCGGAGCAGGGAAACACTGCTGATGCGAGCTTCCACGAGCCCGGTGACGAAGATCTACCCGTCGTTCTATGCGGATGGCGAGAGCAATCAAAGAATCCACATCTGATGGAACCTCCCGGGAGAGAATTCATCCCACCACTGCGTGGAGTCCCTCCAGAAAACGAGCGAGTAGCGCCGGCTCGAATTCACTAGAGGCAGCAAGAGGCGTAAACTCAATGGAATATCCGCGTGGACCGTTCACCTTGGCATAAGGAAGCCAGGGCCCTGAAGCCTCCCCACCAAAACTGAACGGTCAAAAACCCGAAATCTCCTCTTTAAAGTTCTGGAATCTGTTAGAGCAATCAGCCCTTGCCTCCCAGATAGCCAAAGCCCCATTCTCGAGCCCGGCCAGTAAGGAGTGAAATGACGTAAGCAACCCGAGCTCTCTCTCTAGAGTATGTGTGGGGTTGGAGAGAGAACACAATCTCACACTGCGTGAGAAAGGAGCGGCACTCAGTGGGCTGCCCGGAGTAGCAAGGTGGGTTATTAACCCTGGGTTCTGGAGGCTCGGCAGGCCAGGGAGTAACAGGTGGCACGAGACGTAGACTCTGGAACTGTCCAGAGAGGTCGGAAACCTGAGCGGCCAGGTTCTCCACGGCATGGCGAGCAGCAGACAATTCCTGCTCGTGTCTGCCGAGCATGGCTCCTTGGATCTCGACGGCAGTGTAACGAGCGTCTGAAGTCGCTGGGTCCATTCCTTGGTCGGTTCCTTCTGTCATGCAGGTGAAAGAGGACCCAAACGCGACTTAACAGAAACAGAGTTTATTAAAGTCCAAAACGGAATAACAGAAATCCTCTAGATTTGTAGAGGGAAAACAACTGGAGAAGCGGCCACAGACTGCAGGTCGCTTCGGGTAGGCGCAGGCCGTAGTCGACTGAGACACCTGCTCACACGCAGCATCTGATGAAGGCACAAAACACGACAGGACAGGGTGATACACAATCACGGCAAAAACACGACAGGACAGGGCGAAACGCAATCACAGCATGGTGAATACAATACAAGGAACCGACGGAACAGGAACGGATCACAAAGGAATAAATAGGGACTCTAATCAGGGGAAAGGATCGGGAACAGGTGTGGGAAGACTAAATGATGATTAGGGGAATAGGAACAGCTGGGAGCAGGAACGGAACGACAGAGAGAAGAGAGAGCGAGAGAGTGAGAGAGGGAGGGGGAGAGAGAGGGATAGAACCAAACAAGACCAGCAGAGGGAAACGAATAGCATGGGGAGCACAGGGACAAGACATGACAATAAATGACAAACATGAC
>NC_060198.1:21813314-21820888 GCF_021184085.1 Oncorhynchus gorbuscha
GACGTTGGAGGTGGCTTATGGTAGAGAAATTAACATTCAAGTATCTGGAAATGATGCCAATTGTACGCTCCTCATAACGTGAGACATCTGTGGCATTGTGTTGTGTGACAATACTGCACATTTTAGTGTGGCCTTTTGTTGTCCCCAGCACAAGGTACACCTGTGTAATGACCTTGCTGTTTAATCAGCTACTTGATATGCCACACCTGTCAGGTGGATGGATTATCTTGGCAAAGAGAAAATGCTCACTAACAGGGATTTGAGATAAATATGCTTTTTGTGCATATGGAACATTTTCGGGATATTTTATTGCAGAAACATGGGACCAACACTTTACATGTTGCTAGCGAGAGTATTTCTGTTCAGTAAATTTTATAGAAATATATGGTGCAAGCTACAATATAGGAGCCAGAACACAAGCAAAATCAAGCATCAATAAGCAAATCTAATCCAGGATGAATCTATTTTCAAATTCCAGTTCCAAACAAAATGGCTGATCGTAGTATTTCATTACACAGAGGTTTGGCATATGTGAGAAACGGACCAAATTCTGGTATTGATCTGCAAGCATGTTTCAAGGCATAAATAAACCTTGTTCCTGAAGCTTGCTTAACATCAACAGTGGATAAATAATAACCCATGCAGCCCTGTGTAATTCCTCCACTCTGTCACGCCGGAGTAAAAAAGCACACACACTCACACCTTTCTGGCTGCTCTGGGGTCAAGGGGTTTTACTTAGAACCCGATAGGATCCTACTGAATTGAAAAAGGACTGAACAGGAAAAGAAGACATCTCCTGTCTTGGAGGGCAGCTGTGGAGGGTTTTGCTACAGCCCAGCTTTGATACACCTGCTTCAAGTTCAACCATGGGCAGATTGGCCTGGAAATTCGGGAAAATGCCAGAAGGGCCGAACCATCTTTTATTAGGGTGGGCGGGTCAAAATTGCGAAACAATTTTGGGCCCATGTCCCTAATTTTTAATGACTTAATGATTTCTCTATTGTTATAATTGTCAATATTAAGCATTTGGCTGACCAGTGGAACGGCCGGCCCCCTTTCAAGAAAGGCCGGCGCGGTTTTCTGATGCTCATCGTCAAAGGGAGAGAGACCAACTCTGACTCCGTCCAGTACTCAGTCAACACACAGAAAATGGAAGGGTGTTCCGAAAAAGTTAGAGACCAAAAAAGGGCTTGAAGTCGACGTTGCTAAATGTGTGAAATGAACCAAATTATTTGCTAAAAGTTCTGGTTCTGCTGGTCCAGTGCTGTGTATGTGTCTGTGAGAAATGACAGATCAGCTGATGTGTTGCTGTTCGAGGTAGAAGAAAACAGCGAAAGACACACAAACCAAGCTCATGTAGCAAAACTGCTGCCAGTTAGGCCTAATATTTTGGCTGTATATTGTCTGAATATATTTCATACCTACTATAGTAGGCTAATTAGGAAAGGGGGAGTCAGGGGGACCATTTAGACACTAGACTACTTAGAATATAAACTAACAAATTGTTAGATTGGCTTTTATAACACATAGGTAAGGTAATGTCATCTACTAGAAATGTATACAGTGCTTTACTTATCGCAAGTCATCATGTATTACAATAAAAGGTAAAATGCGAGGACTGTCTGTGTATTTGAAATTGTTTTATCAATGTTTTATTCGCTTCTGAATCTCAGTCTCTTCAGCCCAGCGAGTGAGTTTATAAACTGTAGTAACACGTGACTCTGGTGTCGGATTACGTTACAAAGCCACCTGCACTGAAGGCTGAAAGTCCCGCTTTTCTCTGCTTTTTCATTCGCTGAAAGGCCTGTCACTTCTTGGCCAAAAGATACGTGTACGGCGCGGCACTCTCAAACGAAGCACAGCGCTAGAAATAAACTAGTCCCGGCATCGTTCTTTGACAGACACAGAAGGTTGCATATTGAATTCAGTATTCATAATTCAGAGAGAGCGAGAGGTAGAGCGAGAGAGAGAGAGAGAGAGAGAGAGAGAGAGAGAGAGAGAGAGAGAGAGAGAGAGAGAGAGAGAGAGAGAGAGAGAGGTAGAGCGAGAGAGAGACCGCCGTGGCTACAGCCAAAACATTAAGGAACTGGCAGTCGCTCTGACTCCTTTTCTCTACGTTTCCTTCAATCGAATTAGCGTAACATTTAAACTCTAAAGTGGGCAGGGAGCAACACTTGAAATACACTAATTTGAAATACGTCGTTGGGCTGCTATAACGTATTACATAAGCAGATGGTCATCTATAAGAGTCCGTGATAAACCATTTATAAGGCATGATGTGGGCTGGTGTGGCTGAAATGCCAGGGCTGAAATGCCAAGGGCAGAAATTCTGTCCCAGTCGCCCCTGAGTTCAACCAATCTTTATTTGAATCATGATACTGGCGGGTGCTTGGTCATAAAAGCCTGCATATATACAGTCTTCCATCTTAGACTAAGTAGGATGCTGCTAACTGGAAAGGCCTTATCACAATGACTATACTAATCCATTCTGAAACAACCAGAGACCATAGCAGTGAGAGAAAGCATTATCGGGGCTACATGGCTGTGGGGTGGGTCTGCATTTGTGGGCTGAAGGGACTAGGGTGACTTTGTGGTCAGGGCTTTGTGGCGACTCAATACTTTGACTTTTTTGGTGTCATTGTCCATTTGGAAGACACATTTACGACCAAGCTTTAACTAACTGATGTCTTGACATGTTGCTTCAATATATCCACACAATTTTCCTTGCCATCTATTTTGTGACGTGCACCAGACCCTCCTGCAGCAAAGCACCCCCACAGCATGACACTGCCACCCATGTGCTTCATGGTGTTCTTGGCTTGCAAGCCTCCCCTTTTTCCTCCAAACATAACAATGGTCATTATGGCCAAACAGTTGTATTAATGTTTCAGACCAGAAGACATTTCCCCAAAAGTACGATCTTTGTCCTCATGGGCAGTTGCAAACCGTAATCTGGCTTTTCTATGGCGGTTTTGGAGCCGTGGTGTCTTCCTTTGCTGAGCGGACTTTCAGGTTATGTCATATAGGACGCTGCTTACTGTGGATATAGATACTTTTGTACCCTTTTTCCTCCAGCATCTTCACAAGGTCCTTTGCTGTTGTTCTGGGACTGATTTGCACTTTTCACAAACAAAGTACGTTCATCTCTAGGAGACAGAACACGTCTCCTTCCTGAGTGGTAGGACGTCCCATGGTGTTTATACCTGTGTACTATTGTTTGTACAGATGAACGTGGTACCTTTAGGCCTTTGGAAATTGCTCCCAAGGATGAACCAGACTTTTGGAGGTCTACAGTTTCTTTCTGAGGTCTTGGCTGATTTCTTTTGATTTTCCCATATATATATATATATATATATATATATATATATATATATATATATATATATATACTTAAAAAGATGAGAGAGGCCTATAATTTTCATCATAGGTACACTTCAACTATGACAGACAAAATGAGGGGAAAATATCCAGAAAATCACATTGTAGGATTTTGAATGAATTTATTTGCAAATGATGGTGGAAAATAAGTATTTGGTCAATAACAAAAGTTTATCTCAATACTTTGTTATATACCCTTTGTTGGCAATGACAGAGGTCAAACGTTTTCTGTAAGTCTTCACACATTGTTGCTGGTATTTTGGCCCATTCCTCCATGCAGATCTCCTCTAGAGCAGTGATGTTTTGGGGGATGTTGCTGGGCAACATGGACTTTCAACTCCCCCTCCAAAGATTTTCTATGGGGTTGAGATCTGGAGACTGGCTAGGCCACTCTAGACCTTCAAATGCTTCTTACGAAGCCACCCGTCGTTGCCCGGGTGGTGTTTTGGGATCATTGTCATGCTGAAAGACCCAGCCACGTCTTCATCTTCAATTCCTTGCTGATGGACGGTACATACTCACGATACATGGCCCCATTCACCCAGTCCCTTTGCAGAAAAACAGCCCCAAAGCATGATGTTCCCACGCCCATGCTTCACAGTAGGTATGGTGTTCTTGGCTGCAACTCAGCATTCTTTGTCCTCCAAACACGACGAGTTGAGTTTTTACCAAAAAGTGATATTTTGCCTTCATATGACATTCTCCCAATCTTCTGATCATCCAAATGCTCTCTAGCAAACTTCAGACGGGCCTGGACATGTACTGGCTTACAGGGGGACACGCCTGGCACTGCAAGATTTGAGTCCCTGGCGCGTAGTGTGTTATCATTGATGGTAGGCTTTGTTACTTTGGTCCCAGCTCTCTGCAGATCATTCACTAGGTCCCCCTGTGTGGTTCTTGGATTTTTGCTCACCGTTCTTGTGATAATTTGGACCCCACGAGGTGAGATCTTGCGTGGAGGTCCAGATCGAGGGAGATTATCAGTGGTCTTGTATGTCTTCCATTTCCTAATAATTGATCCCACAGTTGATTTCTTCAAACCAAGCTGCTTACCGGGTTGCAGATTCAGTCTTCCCAGCCTGGTGCAGGCCTAAATTTTGTTTCTGGTGTCCCTTGACAGCTCTTTGGTCTTGGCCATAGAGCTTGGAGTGTGACTGTTTGAGTTGTGGACAGGTGTCTTTTATACTGATAACAAGTTCAAACAGATGCCATTAATACAGGTAACGAGTGGAGGACAGAGGAGCCCTTAAAGAAGAAGTTACAGGTCTGTGAGAGACAGACATCTTGCTTGTTTGTAGGTGACCATATACTTATTTTTCACCATAATTTGCAATAAATTCATTAAAAATCCTACAATGTGATTTTCTGGATTTTTTTTCTCATTTTGTCTGTCATAGTTGAAGTGTACCTATGATGAAAATTACAGGCCTCTCTCATCTTTTTAAGTGGGAGAACTTGGTGGCTGACTAAATACTTTTTTGCCCCACTGTATACAGTGGCCCAATACATCTCCAACAGACAGACCACACAGGATACTGTAGTCCCTGAGTGAATACACTATTGACAATCGTGCCCCGGCAAGCCTGAACTGTGACTGCATGGGCCCCATAGACTGGGCCTATGTATGCGGAATGAAGAGGGTTTGAGAGTGCCCAGCTAAGGGATTGGCAGAAAGACAAAGAGGGGAACCAAAAAGCCACATAACGTATCCAGACTATCTATCTAGCTATCAGGGCTAATCTGAAGATCCAGCCATGCAACCCACTCATGGATTTAACCTGACTGGAAATCAGGGCCATTGAATAGAGCACATAAGCATACGTAAGTAACATAAGTAAGGGTGCACTTGAACACTAAGTAGTGGCTTAGACTTTCTGGATCCAGCCAGAGAGGCGGTGATCGTAGGCTATATTCAGTAGAGTTCCACCCGGAACCTCGAGAAGAGGCTAGCCCAAACAAAGACTTTGCAGGAGAGACTGGTGAGCTCTGGAGAGCTGGTGGAGGGCATGTAGCTTGAAGCGGCATGAGGAGAGAGGGAGTTGGACAACATTTGTTTGAAGGTGTGCAAAGGTTGGTGTGTGAATGCATGTGTCCTATTGGTGTGTGTGCATGCGGGTGTGCAATCATGTGTCTTAACGACTTTGTGAGTACGTCTGTGTTTATGAGTTTGGGTTTCAAAACGTCTGCTGTGGAGTGTGTGTGTGTGTGTGTGTGTGTGTGTGTGTGTGTGTGTGTGTGTGTGTGTGTGTGTGTGTGTGTGTGTGTGTGTGTGTGTGTGTGTGTGTGTGTGTGTGTGTGTGTGTGTGTGTGTGTGTGTGTGTGTGTGTGTGTGTGTGTGTGTGTGTGTGTGCGTGTGTGTGTGTGTGTGTGTGTGTGTGTGTGTGTGTGTGTGTGTGTGTGTGTGTGTGTGTGTGTGTGTGTGTGTGTGTGTGTGTGTGTGTGTGTGTGTGTGTGTGTGAGACTTCTCCGCAAACAGAGTGGAGCTTAGAGAAATGGAGGTGCCAGTAACAGCAGCGGCTGTCGAGGCTCCCTGCCTGCGGGGAATAGGGCTGAACTTTTGAACCTGCTCCCGGGCGGAGGGGGCCAGGCTTGCACGAGTCCCTTTCTCCCTCTCTAATAAGGGCTCTTTTTCAATTCATTAAGACTGAGGGCGGGGGGGCGGAGGGAGGAGAAGGAGGTGGGGGCGTCGCATCAGCCAAGCCTTTTACCACTCTCTGTGCGCCCGCAAATGGATCATACCTCACGGATGCTTATTGGATCTATGCACGAACGCTCCCTGGAATATTAATCTTAAGCCCCGCTATCCACTGATAGGGCCCTGCCTGGTCGCAGAGCCAGGAGTTAAACAAACATGAGGAATGCATCATTGAGGGAATGAATAAATAAACCAACGAAGACCGGGAGAGAGACGGATATAGAGAAATCAGAGGAATCTGAAAGTCAGAGATGGTTGACCATTTCTTTAGGGGTTATTTTTAAGGTGTTGGACTGTTGCTGATAATGTGGTTGTGTCATATACAGAACGATAATATGCATCCTAAACACATGACACAATGCTCTGCCACCATCTGCCCACATAACTGGGTATATACCATTGAACAGGCTATCTTCTTACGTATTCAAAACAAGAGTAAACAATGGTTATTATTTCCTCTAAAGTTGAATAACTTGACAAACATACAGTACATAGAAATGTACCAAAAATGTTCATTATTGCTAAATAAGGGGAGATGTGTAACTAGCATTGTCAAATTAAATTAATTATCTTCTCCTCAACAAACAGCTGGCTTGTCTACAATTATCCGCCGTGATTGATGTCGGCTTGGACACATTTCTTGAAACATATCATCTTAGACTTCAATTTCCTTTTTGTCCCGTGAAGCCGTAAGCAGTAAATTACAGTCCTACAGATGGTCTCTGAGGTTTTCTACATTTTGGTTTCCTTAATTACGGAAGGGCCGTGTCCCGCACACAATGGAAATGACTAGCTCATTAATTTAAGGAGAAAGATGTTTTTTTAAACCCGTGGCGCACAAGAAGGACTTTCCAAGCTTCGCCTATTACACTGCAACCAAGTTTGGTGTCGATTCGAGTGTGTAGCCGAGCTAACGTCTTAGGTTTTTTTTCAGTCGTCCGTTGCCACACGTGGTTTTGCTTAATTCTTCAAAGCAATGGACGTGTTGGGTTGTGGGCTGTCTGGGGGCCAGAGGTTCTGTGTGTCTGTCTGTCTGGGGGGTGTTGGTGACACCTTAGCTCTGGGCCAGCCAGACACTAACTGAGACAGATAGACAGAGACAAACAGACAGGGATATAATGCAGGTGTCGGCAGAAGCATTTTAACTTCCTGTTCAACTGATCCCTCTTCCCACTACACAGTAAATCAAGGAGAGTTAAAAAATATGTGTTATAAAATGTGTTAAATTGACACTATTGCGAGTTATCTTAACCCTCAAAAGAGTGATACGCTCCCTGGAGTTAGTGTTGATAACTGGAGTTCATTGGGACTGGGTCATTTTAACTCTGGTAAGAGTAAGTAGAGACAGGGAGTTAAATCTATGGAGTTATCCACAGATGTGGGAGGGGCCTCATTGTCCTATTTCCCAGCAGTCTCTGTTGCAGGTTGATTTTTAAAATTGTTTGTTTCAATATCTGTGTTTTCACATGTGCATTGATTGTTTTTGATGTTATGCTACACA
>NC_060198.1:21820988-21829951 GCF_021184085.1 Oncorhynchus gorbuscha
TCCTCACTCTCTGATATACAGTACATTCACACCACTACTCCTCCTCCCTCTCCATTATACAGTACATTCACACCACTACTCCTCCTCCTCTCATTATACAGTTACATTCACACCACTACTCCTCCTCCTCTCCATTATACAGTACATTCACCCACTCTCCTCCTCCTCTCATTATACAGTACATTCACACCACTACTCCCTCCTCCCTCTCATTATACAGTACATTCACACCACTACTCCTCCTCCTCTCATTATACAGTACATTCACACCACTATCTCCTCCTCTCATTATACAGTACATTCACACCACTACTCCTCCTCCTCATTATACAGTACATTCACACCACTACTCCTCCCTCTCTCATTATACAGTACATTCACACACACTCTCTCCTCCTCCTCTCATTATACAGTACATTCACACAACTACTCCTCCTCCTCTCATTATACAGTACATTCACACCACTACTCCTCCTCCTCTCATTATACAGTACATTCACACCACTACTCCTCCTCCTCTCATTATACAGTACATTCACACCACTACTCCTCCTCCTCTCATTATACAGTACATTCACACACACTACTCCTCCTCCTCTCATTATACAGTACATTCACACCACTACTCCTCCTCCTCTCTCATTATACAGTACATTCACACCACTACCCTCCTCTCATTATACAGTACATTCACACAACTACTCCTTGTCCTCTCATTATACAGTACATTCACACCACTACTCCTCCTCCTCTCATTATACAGTACATTCACACAACTACTCCTCCTCTCATTATACAGTACATTCACACCACTACTCCTCCTCTCACTATACAGTACATTCACACCACTACTCCTCCTCCTCTCATTATACAGTACATTCACACAACTACTCCCTCCTCCTCTCATTATACAGTACATTCCCACACCCACTACTCCTCCTCCTCTCATTATACAGTACATTCACACAACTACTTCCTCCTCCTCTCATTATACAGTACATTCACACCACTACTCCTCCTCTCATTATACAGTACATTCACACAACTACTCCTCCTCCTCTCATTATACAGTACATTCACACAACTACTCCTCCTCCTCTCATTATACAGTACATTCACACAACTACTCCTCCCTCCTCCTCTCATTATACAGTACATTCACACCACTACTCCTCCTCTCATTATACAGTCCTCCTCCTCCTCATTATACAGTACATTCACACAACTACTCCTCCTCCTCTCATTATACAGTACATTCACACCACTACCCTCCTCCTCTCATTATACAGCATTCACACAACTACTCCTCCCTCCTCTCATTATACAGTACATTCACACCACTACTCCTCCTCCTCTCATTATACAGTACATTCCACACAACTACTCCTCCTCTCATTATACAGTACATTCACACCACTTATTATACAGTACATTCACACCACTACTCCTCCTCCTCTCATTATACAGTACATTCACACCACTACTCCTCCTCTCATTATACAGTACATTCACACAACTACTCCTCCTCCTCTCATTATACAGTACATTCCCACACAACTACCTCCTCCTCCTCTCATTATACAGTACATTCACACAACTACTCCCTCCTCTCATTATACAGTATATTCACACAACTACTCCTCCTCCTCTCATTATACAGTACATTCACACAACTACTCCTCCTCCTCTCATTATACAGTACATTCACACAACTACCTTCTCCTCCTCTCATTATACAGTACATTCACACCACTACTCCTCCTCTCATTATACAGTACATTCACACAACCATTCCTCCTCCTCTCATTATACAGTACATTCACAATTACTCCTCCTTCTCATTATACAGTACATTCACACAACTACCTCCTCCTCTCATTATACAGTACATTCACACAAATTACTCCTCCTTCATTATACAGTACATTCACACAACTACCTCCTCCTCTCATTATACAGTACATTCAAACAACTACTCCTCCTCCTCTCATTATACAGTATATTCACACAACTACTCCCTCTCTCCCTCTCATTATACAGTACATTCACACCACTACCCTCCTCCTCCCTCTCATTATACAGTACATTCACACCACTACTCCTCCTCCTCTCAGTATACAGTACATTCACACAACTACTCCTCCTCCTCTCATTAGTTGTGCACATTCCCACACAACTACTTCCTCCTCTCATTATACAGTACATTTCACACAACTACTCCTCCTCCTCTCATTATACACATTCACACAACTACTCCTCCCTCCTCTCATTATACAGTAATTCCACACCACTACTCCTCCTCCTCTCATTATACAGTACAGTCACATTCACACAACTACTCCTCCTCTCATTATACAGTACATTCACACCACTACTCCTCCTCCTCCTCTCATTATACAGTACATTCACACCACTACTCCTCCTCCTCTCATTATACAGTACATTCACACCACTACTCCTCCTCCTCCTCTCATTATACAGTACATTCACACCACTACTCCTCCTCCTCTCATTATACAGTACATTCACACCACTACTCCTCCTCCTCTCATTATACAGTACATTCACACCACTACTCCTCCTCTCATTATACAGTACATTCACACCACTACTCCTCCTCCTCTATTATACAGTACATTCACACAACTACTCTCATTATACAGCTCCTCTCATTATACAAAGCATTCACACAACTACTCCTCCTCCCTCTCATTATACAGTACATTCACACAACTACTCCTCCTCCTCTCATTATACAGTACATTCACACAACTACTCCTCCTCCTCTCATTATACAGTACATTCACACCACTACTCCTCCTCCTCTCATTATACAGTACATTCACACCACTACTCCTCCTCCTCTCATTATACAGTACATTCACACAACTACTTCCTCCTCCTCTCATTATACAGTACACAACTACTCCTCCTCTCATTATACAGTACATTCACACAACTACTCCTCCTCCTCTCATTATACAGTACATTTCCACAATTGTTTCCTTCATTATACAGCACATTCACACCACTACTCCCTCCTCCTCATTGCACAGCACATTCACACACAACTACTCCTTCCTCTCATTATACAGTACATTCACACAACTACTCCTCCTCTCATTATACAGTACATTCACACCACTACTCCTCCTCCTCTCATTATACAGTACATTCACACAACTACTCCTCCTGTCTCATTATACAGTACATTCACACCACTACTCCTCCTCCTCCTCATTATACAGTACATTCACACCACTACTCCTCCTCCTCTCATTATACAGTACATTCACACCACTACTCTTCCTCCTCCTCTCATTATTATACAGTACATTCCACACCACTACTCCTCCTCCCTCTCATTATACAGTACATTCACACTACTACCTCCCTCATTATACAGTACATTCACACCACTACTCCTCCTCCTCTCTATTATACAGTACATTCACACCACTACTCCTCCTCCTCTCATTATACAGTACATTCACACAACTACTCCTCCTCCTCTCATTATACAGTACATTCACACAACTACTCCTCCTCCTCTCATTATACAGTACATTCACACCACTACTCCTCCTCCTCTCATTATACAGTACATTCACACCACTACTCCTCCTCCTCTCATTATACAGTACATTCACACCACTACTCCTCCTCCTCTCATTATACAGTACATTCACACCACTACTCCTCCTCCTCTCATTATACAGTACATTCACACCACTACTCCTCCTCCTCTCATTATACAGTACATTCACACCACTACTCCTCCTCCTCTCATTATACAGTACATTCACACACACTACTCCTCCTCCTCTCATTATACAGTACATTCACACAACTACTCCTCCTCCTCTCATTATACAGTACATTCACACCACTACCTCCTCCTCCTCTCATTATACAGTACATTCACACCACTACTCCTCCTCCTCTCATTATACAGTACATTCACACCACTACTCCTCCTCCTCTCATTATACAGTACATTCACACCACTACTCCTCCTCCTCTCATTATACAGTACATTCACACCACTACTCCTCCTCCTCTCATTATACAGTACATTCACACCACTACCTCCTCCTCCTCTCATTATACAGTACATTCACACCACTACTCCTCCTCCTCTCATTATACAGTACATTCACACCACTACTCCTCCTCCTCTCATTATACAGTACATTCACACCACTACTCCTCCTCCTCTCATTATACAGTACATTCACACCACTACTCCTCCTCCTCTCATTATACAGTACATTCACACCACTACTCCTCCTCCTCTCATTATACAGTACATTCACACCACTACTCCTCCTCCTCTCATTATACAGTACATTCACACCACTACTCCTCCTCCTCTCATTATACAGTACATTCACACCACTACTCCTCCTCCTCTCATTATACAGTACATTCACACCACTACTCCTCCTCCTCTCTATTATACAGTGTTATTCATTACCTACCATTACTTCCTTCTATTATATGGCATATTCACAACTACTTCCTATTATACAGTACATTCACACCTACTACCTTCTCATTATACAGTACATTCACACCACTACTCCTCCTCCTCTCATTATACAGTACATTCACACCACTACTCCTCCTCCTCCTCATTATACAGTACATTCACACCACTACTCCTCCTCCTCTCATTATACAGTACATTCACACCACTACTCCTCCTCCTCTCATTATACAGTACATTCACACCACTACTCCTCCTCCTCTCATTATACAGTACATTCACACCACTACTCCTCCTCCTCTCATTATACAGTACATTCACACAACTACTCCTCCTCCTCTCATTATACAGTACATTCACACCACTACTCCTCCTCCTCTCATTATACAGTACATTCACACCACTACTCCTCCTCCTCTCATTATACAGTACATTCACACCACTACTCCTCCTCCTCTCATTATACAGTACATTCACACCACTACTCCTCCTCCTCTCATTATACAGTACATTCACACAACTACTCCTCCTCCTCTCATTATACAGTACATTCACACCACTACTCCTCCTCCTCTCATTATACAGTACATTCACACAACTACTCCTCCTCCTCTCATTATACAGTACATTCACACCACTACTCCTCCTCCTCTCATTATACAGTACATTCACACAACTACTCCTCCTCCTCTCATTATACAGTACATTCACACCACTACTCCTCCTCCTCTCATTATACAGTACATTCACACCACTACTCCTCCTCCTCTCATTATACAGTACATTCACACAACTACTCCTCCTCCTCTCATTATACAGTACATTCACACCACTACTCCTCCTCCTCTCATTATACAGTACATTCACACCACTACTCCTCCTCCTCTCATTATACAGTACATTCACACCACTACTCCTCCTCCTCTCATTATACAGTACATTCACACCACTACTCCTCCTCCTCTCATTATACAGTACATTCACACCACTACTCCTCCTCCTCTCATTATACAGTACATTCACACCACTACTCCTCCTCCTCTCATTATACAGTACATTCACACTACTACTCCTCCTCCTCTCATTATACAGTACATTCACACAACTACTCCTCCTCCTCTCATTATACAGTACATTCACACCACTACTCCTCCTCCTCTCATTATACAGTACATTCACACACACTACTCCTCCTCCTCTCATTATACAGTACATTCACACCACTACTCCTCCTCCTCTCATTATACAGTACATTCACACCACTACTCCTCCTCCTCTCATTATACAGTACATTCACACCACTACTCCTCCTCCTCTCATTATACAGTACATTCACACCACTACTCCTCCTCCTCTCATTATACAGTACATTCACACCACTACTCCTCCTCCTCTCATTATACAGTACATTCACACCACTACTCCTCCTCCTCTCATTATACAGTACATTCACACCACTACTCCTCCTCCTCTCATTATACAGTACATTCACACCACTACTCCTCCTCCTCTCATTATACAGTACATTCACACCACTACTCCTCCTCCTCTCATTATACAGTACATTCACACCACTACTCCTCCTCCTCTCATTATACAGTACATTCACACCACTACTCCTCCTCCTCTCATTATACAGTACATTCACACCACTACTCCTCCTCCTCTCATTATACAGTACATTCACACAACTACTCCTCCTCCTCTCATTATACAGTACATTCACACCACTACTCCTCCTCCTCTCATTATACAGTACATTCACACAACTATCCTCCTCCTCTCATTATACAGTACATTCACACCACTACTCCTCCTCCTCTCATTATACAGTACATTCACACAACTACTCCTCCTCCTCCTCATTATACAGTACATTCACACCACTACTCCTCTCCTCCTCTCATTATACAGTACATTCACACCAACTACTCCTCCTCCTCTCATTATACAGTACATTCACACCACTACTCCTCCTTCCTCTCATTATACAGTACATTCACACCACTACTCCTCCTCCTCTCATTATACAGTACATTCACACCACTACTCCTCCTCCTCTCATTATACAGTACATTCACACCACTACTCCTCCTCCTCTCATTATACAGTACATTCACACCACTACCTCCTCCTCCTCTCATTATACAGTACATTCACACCACTACTCCTCCTCCTCTCATTATACAGTACATTCACACCACTACTCCTCCTCCTCTCATTATACAGTACATTCACACCACTACTCCTCCTCCTCTCATTATACAGTACATTCACACCACTACTCCTCCTCCTCTCATTATACAGTACATTCACACAACTACTCCTCCTCCTCTCATTATACAGTACATTCACACCACTACTCCTCCTCCTCTCATTATACAGTACATTCACACCACTACTCCTCCTCCTCTCATTATACAGTACATTCACACAACTACTCCTCCTCCTCTCATTATACAGTACATTCACACCACTACTCCTCCTCCTCTCATTATACAGTACATTCACACCACTACTCCTCCTCCTCTCATTATACAGTACATTCACACAACTACTCCTCCTCTCATTATACAGTACATTCACACCACTACTCCTACTCCTCCTCTCATTATACAGCACATTCACACCACTACTCCTCCTCCTCTCATTATACAGTACATTCACACCACTACTCCTCCTCCTCTCATTATACAGTACATTCACACCACTACTCCTCCTCCTCTCATTATACAGTACATTCACACCACTACTCCCTCCTCCTCTCATTATACAGTACATTCACACACTACTCCTCCTCCTCTCATTATACAGTACATTCACACCACTACTCCTACTCCTCCTCTCATTATACAGCACATTCACACCACTACTCCTCCTCCTCTCATTATACAGTACATTCACACCACTACTCCTCCTCCTCTCATTATACAGTACATTCACACCACTACTCCTCCTCCTCTCATTATACAGTACATTCACACAACTCCTCCTCCTCTCATTATACAGTACATTCACACCACTACTCCTCCTCCTCTCATTATACAGTACATTCACACAACTCCTCCTCCTCTCATTATACAGTACATTCACACCACTCCCTCCTCCTCTCATTATACAGTACATTCACACCACTACTCCTCCTCCTCTCATTATACAGTACATTCACACCACTACTCCTCCTCCTCTCATTATACAGTACATTCACACCACTACTCCTCCTCCTCTCATTATATATGTAATAATAATATATGCCATTTAGCAGACGCTTTTATCCAAAGCGACTTACAGTCATGTGTGCATACATTCTACGTATGGTGGTCCCGGAATTGAACCCACTACCCTGGCGTTTAAGCGCCATGCTCTACACTGAGCTACAGTACATTCACACCACTACTCCTCCTCCTCCTCTCATTATACAGTACATTCACACCACTACTCCTCCTCCTCCTCTATTCATACAGTACATTCGCACCACTACTCCTCCTCCTCTCATTATACAGTACATTCACACACCTCCATCACTCACTCTCATTATGCCAGTACATTCCTTCCCCTAACCATCACTCCTCTCTCATTATACAGTACATTCACACAGCTTCTCCTCCTCCTCTCATTATACAGTACATCCACACCACACTACTCCTCCTCCTCTCATTATACAGTACATTCACACCACTACTCCTCCTCCTCTCATTATACAGTACATTCACACCACTACTCCTCCTCCTCTCATTATACAGTACATTCACACAACTACTCCTCCTCCTCTCATTATACAGCAATATCCACACCACTACTCCTCCTCTCATTATACAGTACATTCACACCACTACTCCTCCCCTCCTCTCATTATACAGTACATTCACACAACTACTCCTCCTCCTCTCATTATACAGTACATTCACCACCACTACTCCTCCTCCTCTCATTATACAGTACATTCACACAACTACCCTCCTCCTCTCATTATACAGTACATTCACACCACTACTCCTCCCTCCCTCCCCATTATACAGTACATTCACACCACTACTCCTCCTCCTCCTCTCATTATACAGTAATTCACACAACTACCCTCCTCCTCTCATTATCAGTACATTCACCACTACTCCTCCTCCTCTCATTATACAGTACATTCACACAACTACTCCTCCTCCTCTCATTATACAGTACATTCACACCACTACTCCTCCTCCTCTCATTATACAGTACATTCACTACTCCTCCTCCTCCTCTCATTATACAGTACATTCACACCACTACTCCTCCTCCTCCTCTCATTATACAGTACATTCACACCACTACTCCTCCTCCTCTCATTATACAGTACATTCACACCACTACTCCTCCTCCTCTATTATACAGTACATTCACACAACTACTCCTCCTCCTCTCATTATACAGTACATTCACACCACTACTCCTCCTCCTCTCATTATACAGTACATTCACACCACTACTCCTCCTCCTC
>NC_060198.1:21830051-21846626 GCF_021184085.1 Oncorhynchus gorbuscha
GAAAACAGTTCAGATCAGTCACTCTCAAGAGGAAGAAGACAGTCAGTTCAGATCAGTCACTCTTAGGAGGAAGAAGACAGTTCAGATCAGTCACTCTCAGGAGGAAGAAGACAGTCAGTTCAGATCAGTCACTCTTAGGAGGAAGAAGACAGTTCAGATCAGTCACTCTCAGGAGGAAGAAGACAGTCAGTTCAGATCAGTCACTCTCAGGAGGAAGAAGAAGACAGTTCAGAGCAGTCACTCTCAGAAGGAAGAAGAGAGTTAATTCAGATCAGTCACTCTTGGGAGGAGGAAGACAGTTAGTTTAGATCAGTCACGCTCAGGAGGAAGAAGACAGTTAGTTTAATTCAGTCACTCTTAGGAGGAAGAAAACAGTCAGTTCAGATCAGTCACTCTCAGGAGGAAGAAGACTAGAGAACAATAGGAAGAGGGGGATGCTGTTGTGTGTAACTCAGTTGGTAGAGCATGGCCCTTGCAGCGACAGAGTTTCTCTCTAGGTTTCTTCCTAGGCAGTGGTGTAAAGTACTTAAGTAAAAATACTTGAAAGTACTACTTCAGTCATTTTTGGGAAATCTGTACTCTACTATTTGTGTTTTTGACAACTTTTACTTCTACTTCAATTCATTCCTAAATAAAATTATGTACATTTTACGCATTGTGAATGGTTAGCAGAACAGGAAAATTGTCTAATTCAGGCACTTATCAAGAGAACATCCCTACTGCCTCTGATCTGGCGGACTCACTAAACAGAGAACATCCCTGGTCACCCCTACTGCCTCTGATCTGGAGGACTCACTAAACAGAGAACATCCCTACTGCCTCTGATCTGGTGGACTCACTAAACAGAGAACATCTCTGGTCATCACTACTGCCTCTGATCTGGTGGACTCACTAAACAGAGAACATCCCTGGTCATCCCTACTGCCTCTGACCTGGAGGACTCACTAAACAGAGAACATCCCTGGTCATCTCTACTGCCTCTGGACTCACTAAACAGAGAACATCCCTGGTCGTCCCTACTGCCACTGATCTGGAGGACTCGCTAAACAGACATGCTTCATTTGTAAATGATGTCTGAGTGTTGGAGCCCCTGGTTATCTGTAAATGATGTCTGAGTGTTGGAGCCCCTGGTTATCTGTAAATGATGTCTGAGTGTTGGAGCCCCTGGTTATCTGTAAATGATGTCTGAGTGTTGGAGAGCCCTGGTTATCTGTAAATGATGTCTGAGTGTTGGAGTGTGCCCCTGGTTATCTGTAAATGATGTCTGAGTGTTGGAGTGTGCCCCTGGTTATCTGTAAATGATGTCTGAGTGTTGGAGTGTGCCCCTGGTTATCTGTAAATGATGTCTGAGTGTTGGAGTGTGCCCCTGGTTATCTGTAAATGATGTCTGAGTGTTGGAGTGTACCCCTGGTTATCTGTAAATGATGTCTGAGTGTTGGAGTGAGCCCCTGGTTATCTGTAAATGATGTCTGAGTGTTGGACGCCCTGGTTATCTGTAAATGTGATATTTTATTTTTATTTTTATAACATAGAAAAAAATAGATTATGAGGTATTGTGTAGATTGTTGATGGGCGGGACAATTGAACCCATTTTATAATAAGGCTGTAACGTAACAAAATGTGGACAAAGTCAAGAGGTCTGAATACTTTCTGAATGCACTGTACAGTATATAGGGAAAAGGGTGCCTGTTGGGATTCAGGCTGTCTCTCCGAGCTAAACAGCCCTGTGCTGTTTCTGTATGTATACTGCAAAGATTGAAGGATTTCTGTTGGTTTGTCAGGACACATTAGCTCTCTGTCAGTCGAGACTCCCTGTCTGTAAAAACTCTCTGTCAGTCGAGACTCTGTCTGTCGAGACACTTTGTCTGTAAATACTCTTTATCTGTAGAGACTCTGTCTGTCGAGACTCTCTGTCTGTAAAACTGGCTGTCTGTAGAGACTCTGCCTATATATGTTTCTCTCTTCAGTAGAGACTCCTGTCTGTAGGTTTCTCTCCTCAGTAGAGACTCTCTGTCTGTAGGTTTCTCTCCTCAGTAGAGACTCTCTGTCTGAGTTTCTCTCCTCAGTAGAGACTCTCTCTGTCTGTAGGTTTCTCTCTTCAGTAGAGACTCTCTGTCTGTATAGGTTTCTCTCCTCAGTAGAGACTCTCTGTCTGTAGGTTTCTCTCCCCTCAGTAGAGACTCTCTGTCTGTAGGTTTCTCTCCTCAGTAGAGACTCTCTGTCTGTAGGTTTCTCTCCTCAGTAGAGACTCTCTGTCTATATATAGTTATCTCCTCAGTAGAGACTCTCTGTCTGTAGGTTTCTCTCTCTTCAGTAGAGACTCTGTCTGTAGGTTTTCTCTCCCTCAGTAGAGACTCTCTGTCTATATATGGTTCTCTCCTCAGTAGAGACTCTCTGTCTGTATGTTTCTCTCCTCAGTAGAGACTCTATGTCTGTAGGTTTCTTTCCTCAGTAGAGACTCTCTGTCTGTAGGTTTCTCTCCTCAGTAGAGATTATCTCAGCCTCACTGCAAAGCAAGGGTTCTTCACTTGAAGAAGGAGGTATCTAGCACTGTGAAGTGTGTGCCCGTGTGCCCGTGTGCCCGTGTGTGTGTGTGTGTGTGTGTGTGTGTGTGTGTGTGTGTGTGTGTGTGTGTGTGTGTGTGTGTGTGTGTGTGTGTGTGTGTGTGTGTGTGTGTGTGTGTGTGTGTGTGTGTGTGTGTGTGTGTGTGTGTGTGTGTGTGTGTGTGTGTGTGTGTGTGTGTGTGTGCGTGCGCGTGTGTGCGCGTGTGTGTGCGCGTGCGTGTGTGTGTGAAATATATCACTTCTAACATCTCAATTCTCACTAGCAGCCAAGTCCAGGGTTCTTCAGTTGATTGGTACATATTCACCCGTACGGTGAATCGTGAAACTGAAGCACCCACTTCAAAGGCTATTGACTGGTGAGCAGCCTATACATCTCTTCTCGAGCTCTCAGCGCTTTGTACAAGTTCACACGGGCATTTACAACGATTGTTCCCGAGCATCTCTTCTGAAGACATACTCTATTGTTGTGCAGCTTGAGTTTGTTGTTGTCAGGTTAGGAACGTCAAGAGGTTCATCCATCCAGCAGGTACCTAAGGTAGAGTGTGTTTGACAGACCTATGATTATCATAGCGGCTCAGTGCTCCCTTGAGGTAAAGCACTCTCCTCAGAGAGAGAAGCGGGGGGAGAGAGAGGAGTTGACTATTTGTCCCTAAACAGGGAGTGTACACAGTGGCAGAATACCTGACCACTGTGACTGACTCAAACTTAAGGAAAGCTTTGAATATGTATAGACTTAGTGAGCATAGCCTTGCTATTGAAGAGACCCTGGCTCAAGAGAAGACAGGCTATGTGCTCACTGCCCACAAAATTATGTAAAACTGAGCTGCACTTCCAAACCTCCTGCCAAATGTATTACCATATGAGAGACACATATTTCCCTCCAGATTACACAGATCCACAAGAATTCAAAAACAAATCCGATTTTGATAAGCTCCCATATCTACTGGGTGTAATACCACAGTGTGACATCACAGCAGCAAGATTTGTGACCTGTTGCCCAAAGAAAAGGGCAACCAGTGAAGAACAAACACCATTGTAAATACAACCCATATTTATACTTGTAGTACTTAGTACTTCAACCATTTGCACATCGCTACAACACTGTATATATATATAATATGACATTTGTAATGTCTTTATTGTTTTGGAACTTCTGTATGTGTAATGTTTACTGTTAATTGTTATTGTTTATTTCACTTTTGTATTATCTACCTCACTTGCTTTGGCAATGTTAACATATGTTTCCCATGACAATAAAGCCATGAATTGATTTGAATTAAAATAGAGTTATAGAGGAGGGAAAGAGATAGAAAGAGAGGAAAGAGAAAGAGGTGAGAGAGAGAGAGAGAGAGGGAGAGAGAGAGAGAGAGAGAGAGACAGAGAGAGACAGAGAGAAGAGACAGAGAGAGACAGAGAGAGAGAGAGAGAGAGAGAGAGAGAGAGAGACAGACAGACAGAGACAGAGAGAGACAGAGAGAGAGACAGACAGAGACAGAGAAGAAAGGGGATGACAGATTGAAATAGAATTGAATTGAGAGAGCGAGTCTCAGGAGTTCACACCTCTTTCACACTAAGGCTCGGCAGCTGCACGGTTGACTGTCCTCAAAGCCAGATGAGATGTACCCAGTTAATAACTATTAACCAGGGTGATGTACCAGTTAATAACTATTAACCAAATTTGATGTACAGTTAATAACTATTAACCAGGGTGATGTACCAGTTAATAACTTGTCATGTTTTGTCTTAGATTGTCTGTCAGCTTCTGTCTGCTTTTTTTTTCCCTTCTGTTACCGTTTCCCCTGCTGGTCTTATTAGGTTAGTTTTCCTTTTTCTATCCCTCTCTCTCCCCTCCCTCTCTCTCCTCTCTCTATCGTTCCGTTCCTGCTCCCATGTTCTATTCCCCTAATCATCATTTAGTCTTCCCACACCTGTTCTATCTTTTCCCCTGATTAGAGTCTATTTCTTCCCTTGTTTTCCGTTCCTGTCCTGTCGGATCCTTATCTATTGTTCACCGTGCTGTGTCTATGTATTTCCCTGTCGTGTCGTGTTTCCCTCAGATGCGTGGTGAGCAGGTGTCTGAGTCTGCTACGTTCAAGAATTGCCTTCCCGTGGCAACCTGCAGTTCTTGATCAAGTCTCCTGTCTGTTTCGTCTTTACGAGTAGTATTATGCCTTTTGTTTGTAAAGTAACTTTACTGGATTAAATACTCTGTTTTCGCCAAGTCGCTTTTGGGTCCTCATTCACCTGCATAACAGAAGGATCCGACCAAGGAATGGACCCAGCGACTACAGATGCCATAACACTGCCGTCGAGATCCAAGGAGCCATGCTCGGCAGACACGAGCAGGAATTGTCTGCTGCTCGCCATGCCGTGGAGAACCTGGCCGCTCAGGTTTCCGACCTCTCTGGACAGTTCCAGAGTCTTCTGCCTCGTGCCACCTGTTACTTCCTGGCCTGCCGAGCCTCCGGAACCTAGGGTAATAACCCACCTTGCTACTCCGGGCAGCCCGGAGTGCCGCTCCTTTCTCACCCAGTGTGATATTGTGTTCTCTCTCAACCCAACACATACTCTAGCGAGAGCTCGGGTTGCTTACGTCATTTCCTCCTTACTGGCCGGGCTCGAGAGTGGGGCACAGCTATCTGGGAGGCAAGGGCTGATTGTTCTAACAATTACCAGAACTTTAAGAGAGATGATTCGGTTTTTGACCGTTCAGTTTTTGGTAGGGGAGGCTTCTAGGGCCCTGGCTTCCCTATGCTGTTAAGGTGATCGATCCATAACGGATTACTCTATAGAGTTTCGCACTCTTGCTGCCTCTAGTGACTGGAACGAGCCGGCGCTGCTCGCTCGTTTTTCTGGAGGGACTCCACGCAGTGGTCAAAGATGAGATTCTCTCTCGGGAGGTTCCTTCCAGTGTGGACTCTTTGATTGCTCTCGCCATCCGCATAGAACGAATGGTAGATCTTCGTCACCAGCTCGTGGAAGAGAGCTCACGTCCAACAGTGCCCTGCTCCGCACGCAACCATCTCCTCCTCTGGCTCCAGAGACTGAGCCCATGCAGCTGGGAGGTATTCGCATCTCGACCAAGGAGAGGGAACGGAGGATCACCAACCGCCTGTGCCTCTATTGCGGATTTGATGGACATTTTGTCAATTCATGTCCAGTAAAAGGCCAGAGCTCATCAGTAAGCGAAGGCTACTGGTGAGCGCTACTACTCAGGTCTCTTCATCTAGATCCTGTACTACTATGTCGGTCCATCTACGCTGGACCGGTTCGGGTGCTACATGCAGTGCCTTGATTGACTCTGGGGCTGAGGGTTGTTTCATGGACGAAGCATGGGCTCGGAAACATGACATTCCTTTCAGACAGTTAGACAAGCCTACGCCCATGTTTGCCTTAGATGGTAGTCATCTTCCCAGTATCAGATTTGAGACACTACCTTTAACCCTCACAGTATCTGGTAACCACAGTGAGACTATTTCTTTTTTTGATTTTCGTTCACCTTTTACACCTGTTGTTTTGGGTCATCCCTGGCTAGTATGTTTCATAATCCTTCTATTAATTGGTCTAGTAATTCTATCCTATCCTGGAACGTTTCTTGTCATGTGAAGTGTTTAATGTCTGCCATCCTCCCATTTCTTCTGTCCCCACTTCTCATGAGGAACCTGGTGATTTGACAGGAGTGCCGGAGGAATATCATGATCTGCGCACGGTCTTCAGTCAGTCCCAGCCAACTCCCTTCCTCCTCACCGGTCAGAGGATTGTAGTATTGATCTCCTTCCGACCACTCCGGGGTAGACTATACTCTCTGTCGGCTCCTGAACGTAAGGCTCCCGAGGATTATTTATCTGTGTCTCTGACGCCGGTACTATAGTGCCTTCTTCCTCCGTCGGGGCGGGTTCTTTTTGTTAAGAAGAAGGACGGTACTCTGCGCCCCTGCGTGGATTATCGAGGGCTGAATGACATAACGGTTAAGAATCGTTATCCGCTTCCCTTATGTCATCAGCCTTCGAGATTCTGCAGGAGCCAGGTGCTTTACTAAGTTGGACCTTAACGCTTACCATCTCGTAAGGCGCATCAGAGAGGGGGATCGAGTGGAAAACGGCGTTTAACACTCCGTTAGGCATTTTGGAGATGCCGGGTTCTGCCGTTTGGTCTCGCCAATGCGCCAGCTGTTTTTCAGGGTGATTAGTTAATGATGTTCTGAGAGACATGCTGAACATCTTTGTTTTTGCTCATCTTGACGATATCCTGATTTTTTCACCGTCACTCGAGATTCATGTTCAGCACGTTCGACGTGTTCTACAGCGCCTTTTAGAGAATTGTCTCTCCGTAAAGGCTGAGAAGTGCTCTTTCATGTCTCCTCCGTTACTTTTCTCGGTTCCGTTATTTCCGCTGAAAGGCATTTCAGATGGATTCCGCTAAGGTCCAAGCTGTCAGTGATTGGCCCGTTCAAGGTCACGTGTCGAGTTGCAGCGCTTTTAGGTTTTCGCTAATTTCTATCGGCGTTTCATTCGTAATTTCGGTCAAGTTGCTGCCCCTTTCTCAGCTCTTACTTTGTCAAGACGCAAGTTTTAAGTGGTCCGGTTCCGCCCAGGGAGCTTTTGATCTTCTAAAAGAACGTTTTACGTCCGCTCCTATCCTCGTTACTCCTGGACGTCACTAGACAATTCATTGTCGAGGTTGGCGCTTCAGAGGTAGGCGGGAGCCATTCTATCCCAGCGCTTTCCAGTCTGGCAGATAAGGTTCATCCTAGCGCTTATTTTTCTCATCGCCTGTCGCCATCTGAGCGCAACTATGATGTGGGTAATCGTGGAACTGCTCGCCATCCGCTTAGCCTAGGCGAATGGCGACAGTGGTTGGAGGGCGACCCAGTGCCTTTGTCGTTTGGACAGACCATAAGAACCTTGAGTACATCCGTTCTGCCAAACGACTTAATGCCCGTCAGCTCGTTGGGCGTTGTTTTTCGCTCGTTCTTGAGGTTTGTGATTTCTTACCGTCCGGGTAGCAAAAACACCAAGCCTGATGCCTTATCGTGTTTTAGTTCTTCTGTGGCTTCTACTGATCCCGAGGGGATTCTTCATATGGGCGTGTTGTCGGTTGACAGTCTGGGGAATTGAAAGACAGGTTAAGCAAGCACTCACGCACACTGCGTCGCCGCGCTTGTCCTAGTAACCTCCTTTCGTTCCTGTTTCCACTCGTCTGGCTGTTCTTCAGTGGGCTCACTCTGCCAAGTTAGCTGGTCATCCCGGTGTTCGGCACTCTGCGTCTATTCGCCCAGCGCTTTTGGTGGCCGACTCCAGGAGCGTGACACGCGCCGTTTCGTGGCTGCTTGTTCGGACTGCGCGCAGACTAAGTCGGGTAACTCTCCTCCTGCCGGTCGTCTCAGACCGCTCCCCATTCCTTCTCGAGCCCATGGTCCACATCGCCCCTAGACTTCATTACCGGTCTGCCTTTGTGCGGGGAAGACTGTGATTTCTTACGGTTTCGAGCAGGTTCTAAGCGGCACATTTCATTCCCCTCGCTAAACTTCCTTCCGCTAAGGAGACGGCACAAATCATTTAGAATGTGTTCAGAATTCATGGCCTCCCGTTAGACGCCGTTTCAGACAGAGGCCCGCAATTCACGTCACAGTTTTGGAGGGGAGTTCTGTCGTTTGATTGGTCGTCCGTCAGTCTCTCTTCCGGGTTTCATCCCCAGTCTAGCAGTCAAGCAGAGAGGGCCAATCAGACGGATTGGTCGGGCATACTACGCAGCCTTTCTTTCAGAAACCCTGCGTCTTGGGCAGAACAGCTCCCTGGGCAGAATCGCCACAACTCGCTTCCTTAGTCTGCTACCGGGTTATCTCCGTTTCAGAGTAGTCTGGGTTACCAGCCTCCTCTGTTCTCATCCCCAGCTTGCCGAGTCCAGTTCCTCCGCTCAAGCGTTTGTCCAACGTTGTGAGCGCACCTGGAGGAGGGTGAGGTCTGCACTTTGCCGTTACAGGGCACAGACTGTGAGAGCCGCCAATAAACGAGGATTAAGAGTCCAAGGTATTGTTGCGGCCAGAGAGTGTGGCTTCCGCCCGCAACCTTCCTCTTCGACAGCTTCTCGTAAGTTGACTCCATGGTTCATTGGTCCGTTCGTGTCTCCCAGGTCGTCAATCCTGTCGCTGTGCGACCTGCTTCTTCCGCGACATCTTGCCGCGTCCATCCTGTCTTCCATGTCTCCTGTGTCAAGCCCTTTCTTCGCACCCCCGTTCGTCTTCCCTCCCCCTCCCGTCCTTGTCGAGCGCACCTATTTACAAGGTCGTAAGATCATGGACATGCGTTCTCGGGACGGGGTCACCAACACCGTGGATTGGGAGGGTTACGGGTCCTGAGGAGAGGAGTTGGGTTCCGTCTCGGGACGTGCTGGACCATTCACTTATTGATGATTTCCTCCGTTGCCGCCAGGATTCCTCCTCGAGTGCGCCAGGGAGGCGCTCGGTGAGTGGGGGTACTGTCATGTTTTGTCTTAGATTGTCTTGTCATTATGCTTTCCCTTCTGTTCGTTTCCCCCTGCTGGTCTTATTAGGTTCGTTCCCTTTTTCTATCCCTCTCTCTCCCCCCTCCCCTCTCTCCTCTCTCTGCTCGTTCCGTTCCTGCTCCCAGCTGTTCCTATTCCCCTAATCATCATTTAGTCTTCCCACACCTGTTCCTTATCTTTTCCCCTGATTAGAGTCCCTATTTCTTCCTTGTTTTCCATTCCTGTCCTGTCGGATCCTTATCTATTGTTCACCGTGCTGTGTCTATGTATTGCCCTGTCGTGTCGTGTTTCCCTCAGATGCTGCGTGGTGAGCAGGTGTCTGAGTCTGCTACGTTCAAGTGCCTTCCCGAGGCAACCTGCAGTTCTTGATCAAGTCTCCTGTCTGTTCTCGTCATTACGAGTAGTATTATGCCTTTTTGTTTGTAAAGTAACTTTACTGGATTAAATACTCTGTTTTCGCCAAGTCGCTTTTGGGTCCTCATTCACCTGCATAACATAACTATTAACCAGGGTGATGTACCAGTTAATAACTATTAACCAGGTGATGTACCAGTTAATAACTATTAACCAGGGTGATGTACCAGTTAATAACTATTAACCAGGGTGATGTACCAGTTAATAATAACCAGAAGGTGATGTACCAGTTAATAACTATTAACCAGGGTGATGTATTTATGTCTGGGGATGTGGACCAGGTTTAAGGACCTCACCAGATCACAGTCAGTGATCGTGTCCACAAATGCAGTGAATATAAATCAGATCAAATCAAATGTTATTGGTCACATACACATGGTTAGCAGATGTTATTGGTCACATACACATGGTTAGCAGATGTTATTGGTCACATACACATGGTTAGCAGATGTTATTGGTCACATACACATGGTTAGCAGATGTTATTGGTCACATGGTTAGCAGATGTTATTGGTCACAAGCACATGGTTAGCAGATGTTAATGGTCACATACACATGGTTAGCAGATGTTATATTGGTCACATGGTTAGCAGATGTTATTGGTCACATGCACAGGTTAGCAGATGTTAATGGTCACATACACATGGTTAGCAGATGTTATATTGGTCACATACACATGGTTAGCAGATGTTATTGGTAACATACACATGGTTAGCAGATGTTATTGGTCACATACATGGGTAGCAGATGTTATTGGTCACATGCACATGGTTAGCAGATGTTATTGGTCACATACACATGGTTAGCAGATGTTATTGGTCACTTACACATGGTTAGCAGATGTTGTTGGTCACATACACATGGTTAGCAGATGTTATTGGTCACATACACATGGTTAGCAGATGTTATTGGTCACTTACACATGGTTAGCAGATGTTAATGGTCACTTACACATGTTAGGTTAGCAGATGTTGTTGGTCACATACACATGGTTAACAGATGTTATTGGGTCACATACACATGGTTAGCAGATGTTATTGGTCACTTACACGTGGTTAGCAGATGTTTGTTGGTCACATACACATGGTTAGCAGATGTTATTAGTCACATACCGTTGGTTAGCAGATGTTATTGGTCACATACACATGGTTAGCAGATGTTATTGGTCACATACACATGGTTAGCAGATGTTATTGGTCACATACACATAGTTTGCAGATGTTATTGGTCACATACACATGGTTAGCAGATGTTATTGGTCACATACACATGGTTAGCAGATCTTATTGGTCACATACACATGGTTAGCTAATGTTATTGGTCACATACGTGGTTAGCAGATGTTATTGCGAGTGTAATGAAATGCTTGTGTTTCTAGTTCCGACAGTGCAGTAATATCTAACAGGTAATCTAACAATTCCACAGCAACTACCTCATACACACCAATCTAAAGGGATGGAATGAGAATATGTGCATTTCTAAATATCTAAATATAAATATGGATGAGTGATGACTGAGAGGCATCGGCAAGGTGCAGTAGATGGTATAAAATACAGTATAGACATGATATGAGTAATGTAAGATATGTAAACATTATTAAAGTGGCATTGTTTTAAAGTGACTAGTGATCCATTTATTAAAAGTGGCCAATGATTTCATGTCTGTAGGTAGGCAGCAGCCTCTCTGTGCTGTGTGATGGCTGTTTAACAGTCTGATGGCCTTGAGATAGAAGCTGTTTTCAGTCTCTCGGTCCCAGCTTTGATGCACCTGTACTGACCTCGCCTTCTTCTGGATGACAGCAGGGTGAACAGGCAGTGGCTCAGATGGTTGTTGTCATGATTATCTTTTTGGCCTTCCTGTGACATCGGGTGGTGTAGGTGTCCTGGAGGGCAGAGTAGTTTGCCCCGGTGATGCGTTGGTGAACCTTACCATCTCTGGTGAGCCCTGCGGTTCTGAGCAGTGCAGCTGCAGTACCAGGCTGTGATACAGCAGGACAGTATGCCATCATGTAAAGTTTGTCAGGGTATTGGGTGACAAGCCAAATTTCTTCCCAGCCTCCTGATGTTGAAGAGGCGCTGCTGTGCCTTCTTCACCACGATGCTGTCTGTCTGTGTGGTGGACCATTTCAGTTTGTCTGTGATGTGTGCATGAGGAACTTAAAACTTTCCACCTTCTCACTACTGTCCCGTCGATGTGGATAGGTGGGTGCTAACTCTGCTGTTTCCTGAAGTCCACAATCATGTCCTTTGTTTTGTTGATGTTGAGTGGGACTGTTTTCCTGACACCACACTCCTACCTATAGGCTGTCTCGTCGTTGTTGGTGAGCCTACTACTGTTGTATCATCTGCAAAATTCGATGATTGAGTTGGAGTGTGCATGGCCACACAGTCATGGGTGAACAGGGAGTACAGGAGGGGGCTGAGCACGCACCCTTGTGGGGCCCCCAGTGTTGAAGGTCATGAAGTGGAGATGTTGTTTCCTACCTTCACCACCTGGGTGTGGCCGTCAGAAAGTCCAGGACCCAGTACACAGGGAAGGGGTTGAGACCCAGGGCCTCAGCTTGATCACGAGCTTGGAGGGAACTATGGTGTTGGATGCTGAGCTGTGGTCGACGAACAGCATTCTCACGAAGGTAATTCCTCTTGTCCCAGGCAGGATAGGGCAGTGTGCAGTGTGATGGCGATCGTGTCATCTGTGGACGCCATCGCAGACAGAGTCAGTAGACTGTCAGTACAGGGAAAGACTGACTGTTTTCACGCGTCTCTATTCTGACATTCCCTGATAGCAGTGGGAGCTGACATTTAACTCAAAGTAGGTGTCAGGCGGGTGGCATCCGGCGTCTGTATGTATCACGTTTCACACAGAGTGCTAATGGATTATGTGTAGGCCAACCAGAGGAGCTTGAACGCGTGTGCAGAGTGAAACAGTTCACACATGTCTTTTTACAGTATATCTGGAAAGGGGGCGGTTGAGCCTGGTTTTACAGCTTGTTGCTATGGTGAACTTCCCTAACAAAAGGGCAAAGAATATCAGGATCTTAACAGCATCCTTCACAGTAGCATGTACAGGTGCAGGATCTTCATTTGTTCAAACGTTTCTTTTTTGTGCTGAGAATTTTCCACAGCAAACTTGTAGTGTATCAACTAAGTACACAACCTTTTCCTTTAATAATAGTCCACATAATAATTCACATTTCCTGTCGCTGCACGATTATTTTTCCTGCTTTAGCAAAAGGGCTCAAATTAAGATCCTACATCTGTAGCCTTGGGCTGATATCCCAATATCAGAATCACATAAATACAAGTGAACACATCCTGTTGTACTCAGAAAAAGCAGCTCAGACCGTCTATTTCAGATGCTTTCCAGTCTAATATGAACAATTTCAGTGCTAACAGAAATGGTATTTTGTGTTCCATCATTTTGAATTTGTATTAGGATATTGAAACTGAATTTGTTCATGTAAGCATTCAGTTTTAAAATCCAATTTCATTTTGAATTGAATATTCAAATGCAATGTGGATTTCGATATAGTAGATATTTTATTCATTGCCTCTGTATCAAGTCTAGAAACTTTAGCTTCCAGTTGATCGAAGTTTCATGTATTGTAATTCTCAGATGCATTCAGATCCAGTTTTCAAATTCCGTTCTCTAATTCAGATCCAGTTTTCAAATTTCATTCTCTAAATTCAGATCCAGTTTTCAAATTCCGTTCTCTAAATTCAGATCCAGTTTCAAATTCTGTTCTCTAAATTCAGATCCAGTTTTCAAATTCAGTTCTCTAAATTCAGATCAGTTTTCAAATTCAGTTTCTCTAAATTCAGATCCAGTTTTCAAATTCCGTTCTCTAAATTCAGATCCAGTTTTCCAAATTCCATTCTCTAAATTCAGATCCAGTTTTCAAATTCAGTTCTCTAAATTCAGATCCAGTTTTCAAATTCAGTTCTCTAGGAGGAGTACAGATAGAAGACTGTGTTAGCCCACTTAGCTAATGCCTATAGGGATAAGTTAAGGAAGTGAATGTAAAGGACGACTAGTTGCTTGCTTATTGAGAACCACTTCCCCTCTGAATAAAGCTCATACCGAGACTCGAACTCAGGACCTCTGCCTCGCAAAAACACACTTGACCACCCTCCTGAAGAGTTCCAACCCACAGCGCTATTAATGAGCAACCTAATGACATAGTTTCAAGTCTCCGGCAAGGTTAGTCATTAGAAGGGTGACGTGACTGACTGGGTTAACACTGTGGTTAGCCTGCTGAGATAAAGTCTAGGCATTGTTTCTGTGACTTGGTTGGGCTGCTGTGCATTAGGCCTGATTTAGAACCCCATCAGGTATATTGGTGCCGTGATCTCTGAGTGTGAGGTCAAAGGGGGTGGTGGGGGGTTGAAAAAGGGGCCGAGGTGGTTCGATGAGTAACCTTGCAGGAGAATTGCAGACTTGTTTTTAGCTTCCTGAACTCTTTAGCTCAGTGGGCTAGCACAGCCTTGTGACATGCAGTAGGCCTAGTTCCAACCCAGTCAGGCACAAGAACACGGTTACTTAGGGAGTGGAAAGGATGTCCTTGGGCGGTTTATGACAAGGCTATTCAACCTCTATTCTTATGACGGCCACATTATTGTGACACTTCCTTTTAATTAACGTGTCCTGCTCAGACTGTGATCATCATTAGAAGGAAGGTCCATGTTATAATAACTTATAGCCAAAACGGTACAATTGTATTTCATTTGAATTCTATACTTTTTTCCATTTGAATTATGATATTGAATTTAAATGTAATATTTTTTGTAAAATTTGTATTGCACAAATTGAATCGTTGAATTCATAAATTGAACTTGTATTTCATGATTTGAAACTGAATCGATTGGATATCACATTCAGTTGTAAAATGAATTTTTTTAACTGATTTGAATGTTCGTATTGAATATCGCTCCTCTACCATAGACCAAATCTCCCTGATCTAACTAGTCAATACCAACTCTAACGGGACTCCTCAAAGATGCCTGATGGAAATATGTCTTCGTAGTGGGTTTTTTGGTGTGGTATTTTTGTCTCAGGCAGGTTTCTATCTGTCTGGAGTTAAGGACCCCATGGTGATATCGTTGTTTTCCCTGCACATAACAAGTCCCTTGGCTGTTGAACAGATGTAATGCAGATCCTCTCCATAGATTCATGAGACACTTCATCTCTTCAGTAGAGCTAAACCAATTCTTCAATGACTCCCAATCAAAAGCAAACATCTATATTTTGCGGGTTAGTTTTTTTGTTGTTGCGGTTGTTTGTTTAAGCTTATCTTTCTGTGACTCTGGTTTGACCTGGGTTTGCATCACTTCTGGAGTTTTCCATGACCTGGGTTTGCATCACTTCTGGAGTTTTCCATGACGTGGGGTTTGCATCACTTCTGGAGTTTTCCATGACGTGGGGTTTGCATCACTTCTGGAGTTTTCCATGACGTGGGTTTGAATCACTTCTGGAGTTTTCCATGACGTGGGTTTGCATCACTTCTGGAGTTTTCCATGACCTGGGTTTGCATCACTTCTGGAGTTTTCCATGACGTGGGGTTTGAATCACTTCTGGAGTTTTCCATGACCTGGGTTTGCATCACTTCTGGAGTTTTCCATGACGTGGGGTTTGCATCACTTCTGGAGTTTTCCATGACGTGGGTTTGAATCACTTCTGGAGTTTTCCATGACCTGGGTTTGCATCACTTCTGGAGTTTTCCATGACGTGGGGTTTGCATCACTTCTGGAGTTTTCCATGACGTGGGTTTGAATCACTTCTGGAGTTTTCCATGACGTGGGTTTGCATCACTTCTGGAGTTTTCCATGACGTGGGGTTTGCATCACTTCTGGAGTTTTCCATGACGTGGGGTTTGCATCACTTCTGGAGTTTTCCATGACCTGGGTTTGAATCACTTCTGGAGTTTTCCATGACGTGGGGTTTGAATCACTTCTGGAGTTTTCCATGACGTGGAAGTGCAGACAGATTGTTTTCTCCAGTAAAGACGAGCAGTAAGGGATGTGAGAGACAAAAGCTTTGAAAGTGAAATTGCCCCGGCTATTTTCTGTCTTGAAAGCTTTTCCTTTTTCAAACTTCACAACTTGAAAGGACTTTCTTTTTTCTAAGATTCCATCTCATCTCATCTTATGGAATATTTTGTCTGTCTTTTCCGTTTCAATGGAGGGTCATATACCTGCATTTCCTTTCATGTTGCACGGTTGTTTTGGTACCATAAGATTGCTTTTGTAGCCTATTTGAGTAAATGTGACAAATTGTGACCGACCGCCTTGATTCGGACTTAAGTAGCTAAATTTGAAATGGTGTTTTATTTAGATTTTTTTTTTACATTGGATAAAAGCAGAGACTCAGAGATAGAAACTGGTATATTATACACTGCAGTTGAGGAACAATGGGACAGTAATTCTGTTTTGAAACTTTTCCACTTTTGAGAAAATGACCTGTAAAATGTTTTGGTTCACCTACTGGAGAGATCTTCTTTGTCTCCACCCCCATTCAGCATCGTTCACACCCTCTTAAGCCTTAGCCCCGCCCATTCAGCATCGTTCACACCCTCTTAAGCATTAGCCCCACCCATTCAGCATCGTTCACACCCTCTTAAGCCTTAGCCCCACCGATTCAGCATCGTTCACACCCTCTTAAGCATTAGCCCCACCCATTCAGCATCGTTCACACCCTCTTAAGCCTTAGCCCCACCCATTCAGCATCGTTCACACCCTCTTAAGCCTTAGCCCCACCCATTCAGCATCGTTCACACCCTCTTAAGCCTTAGCCCCACCCATTCAGCATCGTTCACACCCTCTTAAGCCTTAGCCCCACCCATTCAGCATCGTTCACACCCTCTTAAGCCTTAGCCCCACCCATTCAGCATCGTTCACACCCTCTTAAGCCTTAGGCCCACCCAATCAGCATCGTTCACACCCTCTTAAGCATTAGCCCCACCCATTCAGCATCTTTCACACCCTCTTAAGCCTTAGCTCCCACCCATTCAGCATCATTCACACCCTCTTAAGCCTTAGCCCCACCCATTCCGCATCGTTCACACCCTCTTAAGCCTTAGCCCCACCCATTCAGCATT
>NC_060198.1:21846726-21865761 GCF_021184085.1 Oncorhynchus gorbuscha
GTGTCCCAGAACTTTTTTGAGTTAGTGTTGCAGGAAGCAAATTTCTGCTTGAAAAAGCTAGCCTTGGCTTTTCTAACTGCCTGTGTATAACGGTTTCTAGCTTCCCTGAACAGCTGCATATCACGGGGCTGTTCGATGCTAATGCAGAACGCCATAGGATGTTTTTGTGTTGGTTAAGGGCAGTCAGGTCTGGGGGAGAACCAAGGGCATATCTGTTCCTGGTTCTAAATTTCTTGAATGGGGCATGTTTATTTAAGATGGTTAGGAAGGCATTTAAAAAAAAAATATCCAGGCATCCTCTACTGACGGGATGAGATCAATATCCTTCCAGGATACCCCGGCCAGGTCGATTAGAAAGGCCTGCTCGCTGAAGTGTTTCAGGGAGCGTTTTACAGTGATGAGTGGAGGTCGTTTGACCGCTGACCCATTACGGATGCAGGCAATGAGGCAGTGATCGCTGAGATCTTGGTTGAAGACAGCAGAGGTGTATTTAGAGGGGAAGTTGGTTAGTGTCATGTTTTGTCATTGATTATCATGCCTTGTCCCTGTTCTTCTCCTTCTATTCGTTTCCCTCTGCTGGTCTTATTAGGTTCTTTCCCTCTTTCTATCCCTCTCTCTCCCCCTCCCTCTCTCACTCTCCCGCTCTCTCTTCTCTCTATCGTTCCGTTCCTGCTCCCAGCTGTTCCTATTCCCCTAATCAATCATTTAGTCTTCCCACACCTGTTCCCGATCCTTTTCCCTGATTAGAGTCCCTATTTCTCTCCTTGTTATTCGTTTCTGCCCTGTCGGTTCCTTGTCTAGAATTCACCGTGCTGTGTTTGTGTATCGCCCTGTCGTGTCGTGTTTTCCTCAGATGCTGCGTGGTGAGCAGGTGTCTGAGTCTGTTTGGTTCAAGTGCCTTCCCGAGGCAACCTGCTGTTCACCTGCTGTTCAAGATCGAGTCTCCAGTTTGTCCTCGTCATTTCGAGTGAAAGTTGTGTTTTTTGATTGTATTTACTTTACTGGATTAAAGACTCTGTTTTCGCCAAGTCGCTTTTGGGTCCTCTTTCACCTGCATGACAGAAGGAACCGACCAAGGAATGGACCCAGCGACTTCAGACGCTCGTTACACTGCCGTCGAGATCCAAGGAGCCATGCTCGGCAGACACGAGCAGGAATTGTCTGCTGCTCGCCATGCCGTGGAGAACCTGGCCGCTCAGGTTTCCGACCTCTCTGGACAGTTCCAGAGTCTTCGTCTCGTGCCACCTGTTACTTCCTGGCCTGCCGAGCCTCCAGAACCTAGGGTTAATAACCCACCTTGCTACTCCGGGCAGCCCACTGAGTGCCGCTCCTTTCTCACGCAGTGTGAGATTGTGTTCTCTCTCCAACCCAACACATACTCTAGAGAGAGAGCTCGGGTTGCTTACGTCATTTCACTCCTTACTGGCCGGGCTCGAGAATGGGGCACAGCTATCTGGGAGGCAAGGGCTGATTGCTCTAACAAGTACCAGAACTTTAAAGAGGAGATGATTCGGGTTTTTGACCGTTCAGTTTTTGGTAGGGAGGCTTCTAGGGCCCTGGCTTCCTATGCCAAGGTGAACGGTCCATAACGGATTATTCTATTGAGTTTCGCACTCTTGCTGCCTCTAGTGAGTGGAACGAGCCGGCGCTGCTCGCTCGTTTTCTGGAGGGACTCCACGCAGTGGTTAAGGATGAGATTCTCTCCCGGGAGGTTCCTTCAGATGTGGACTCTTTGATTGCTCTCGCCATCCGCATAGAACGACGGGTAGATCTTCGTCACCGGGCTCGTGGAAGAGAGCTCGCATCAACGGTGTTTCCCTGCTCCGCATCGCAACCATCTCCCTCCTCTGGCTCAGAGACTGAGCCCATGCAGCTGGGAGGGATTCGCATCTCGACTAAGGAGAGGGAACGGAGGATCACCAACCGCCTGTGCCTCTATTGCGGAGTTGCTGGACATTTTGTTAATTCATGTCCAGTAAAAGCCAGAGCTCATCTGTAAGCGGAGGGCTACAGGTGAGCGCAACTACTCAAGTCTCTCCATCAAAATCCTGTACTACTTTGTCGGTCCATCTACGCTGGACCGGTTCGGGTGCTACATGTAGTGCCTTGATAGACTCTGGGGCTGAGGGTTGTTTCATGGACGAAGCATGGGTTCGGAAACATGACATTCCTTTCAGAGAGTTAGAGAAGCCTACGCCCATGTTCGCCTTAGATGGTAGTCATCTTCCCAGTATCAGATTTGAGACACTACCTTTAACCCTCACAGTATCTGGTAACCACAGTGAGACTATTTCTTTTTTGATTTTTCGTTCACCGTTTACACCTGTTGTTTTGGGTCATCCCTGGCTAGTATGTCATAATCCTTCTATTAATTGGTCTAGTAATTCTATCCTATCCTGGAACGTTTCTTGTCATGTGAAGTGTTTAATGTCTGCCATCCCTCCCGTTTCTTCTGTCCCTACTTCTCAGGAGGAACCTGGCGATTTGACAGGAGTGCCGGAGGAATATCATGATCTGCGCACGGTCTTCAGTCGGTCCCGAGCCAACTCCCTTCCTCCTCACCGGTCGTATGATTGTAGTATTGATCTCCTTCCGGGGACCACTCCTCCTCGGGGTAGACTATACTCTCTGTCGGCTCCCGAACGTAAGGCTCTCGAGGATTATTTGTCTGTGTCTCTTGACGCCGGTACCATAGTGCCTTCTTCCTCTCCGGCCGGGGCGGGGTTCTTTTGTTAAGAAGAAGGACGGTACTCTGCGCCCCTGCGTGGATTATCGAGGGCTGAATGACATAACGGTTAAGAATCGTTATCCGCTTCCCCTTATGTCATCAGCCTTCGAGATTCTGCAGGGAGCCAGGTGCTTTACTAAGTTGGACCTTCGTAACGCTTACCATCTCGTGCGCATCAGAGAGGGGGACGAGTGGAAAACGGCGTTTAACACTCCGTTAGGGCATTTTGAGTACCGGGTTCTGCCGTTCGGTCTCGCCAATGCGCCAGCTGTTTTTCAGGCATTAGTTAATGATGTTCTGAGAGACATGCTGAACATCTTTGTTTTTGTCTATCTTGACGATATCCTGATTTTTTCTCCGTCACTCGAGATTCATGTTCAGCACGTTCGACGTGTTCTACAGCGCCTTTTAGAGAATTGTCTCTACGTAAAGGCTGAGAAGTGCTCTTTTCATGTCTCCTCCGTTACTTTTCTCGGTTCCGTTATTTCCGCTGAAGGCATTCAGATGGATTCCGCTAAGGTCCAAGCTGTCAGTGATTGGCCCGTTCCAAGGTCACGTGTCGAGTTGCAGCGCTTTTTAGGTTTCGCTAATTTCTATCGGGCGTTTCATTCGTAATTTCGGTCAAGTTGCTGCCCCTCTCACAGCTCTTACTTCTGTCAAGACGTGTTTTAAGTGGTCCGGTTCCGCCCAGGGAGCTTTTGATCTTCTCAAAGAACGTTTTACGTCCGCTCCTATCCTCGTTACTCCTGACGTCACTAGACAATTCATTGTCGAGGTTGACGCTTCAGAGGTAGGCGTGGGAGCCATTCTATCCCAGCGCTTCCAGTCTGACGATAAGGTTCATCCTTGCGCTTATTTTTCTCATCGCCTGTCGCCATCTGAGCGCAACTATGATGTGGGTAACCGTGAACTGCTCGCCATCCGCTTAGCCCTAGGCGAATGGCGACAGTGGTTGGAGGGGGCGACCGTTCCTTTTGTCGTTTGGACAGACCATAAGAACCTTGAGTACATCCGTTCTGCCAAACGACTTAATGCCCGTCAAGCTCGTTGGGCGTTGTTTTTCGCTCGTTTCGAGTTTGTGATTTCTTACCGTCCGGGTAGCAAGAACACCGAGCCTGATGCCTTATCCCGTCTGTTTAGTTCTTCTGTGGCTTCTACTGATCCCGAGGGGATTCTTCCTTATGGGCGTGTTGTCGGGGTTAACAGTCTGGGGAATTGAAAGACAGGTTAAGCAAGCACTCACGCACACTGCGTCGCCGCGCGCTTGTCCTAGTAACCTCCTTTTTCGTTCCTGTTTCCACTCGTCTGGCTGTTCTTCAGTGGGCTCACTCTGCCAAGTTAGCTGGTCATCCCGGTGTTCGAGGCACTCTTGCGTCTATTCGCCAGCGCTTTTGGTGGCCGACTCAGGAGCGTGACACGCGCCGTTTCGTGGCTGCTTGTTCGGACTGCGCGCAGACTAAGTCGGGTAACTCTCCTCCTGCCGGTCGTCTCAGACCGCTCCCATTCCTTCTCGACCATGGTCTCACATCGCCCTAGACTTCATTACCGGTCTGCCTTTGTCTGCGGGGAAGACTGTGATTCTTACGGTTGTCGATAGGTTCTCTAAGGCGGCACATTTCATTCCCTCGCTAAACTTCCTTCCGCTAAGGAGACGGCACAAATCATTATCGAGAATGTATTCAGAATTCATGGCCTCCCGTTAGACGCCGTTTCAGACAGAGGCCCGCAATTCACGTCACAGTTTTGGAGGGAGTTCTGTCGTTTGATTGGTGCGTCCGTCAGTCTCTCTTCCGGGTTTCATCCCCAGTCTAACGGTCAAGCAGAGAGGGCCAATCAGACGATTGGTCGCATACTACGCAGCCTTTCTTTCAGAAACCCTGCGTCTTGGGCAGAACAGCTCCCTGGGCAGAATACGCTCACACCCGCTTCCTTCGTCTGCTACCGGGTTATCTCCGTTTCAGAGTAGTCTGGGTTACCAGCCTCCTCTGTTCTCATCCCAGCTTGCCGAGTCCAGCGTTCCCTCCGCTCAAGCGTTTGTCCAACGTTGTGAGCGCACCTGGAGGAGGGTGAGGTCTGCACTTTGCCGTTACAGGGCACAGACTGTGAGAGCCGCCAATAAACGCAGGATTAAGAGTCCAAGGTATTGTTGCGGCCAGAGAGTGTGGCTTTCCACTCGCAACCTTCCTCTTACGACAGCTTCTCGTAAGTTGACTCCGCGGTTCATTGGTCCGTTCCGTGTCTCCCAGGTCGTCAATCCTGTCGCTGTGCGACTGCTTCTTCCGCGACATCTTCGTCGCGTCCATCCTGTCTTCCATGTCTCCTGTGTCAAGCCCTTTCTTCGCACTCCCGTTCGTCTTCCCTCCCCCCTCCCGTCCTTGTCGAGAGCGCACCTATTTACAAGGTACATAAGATCATGGACATGCGTTCTCGGGACGGGGTCACCAATACTTAGTGGATTGGGAGGGTTACGGTCCTGAGGAGAGGAGTTGGGTTCCGTCTCGGGACGTGCTGGACCGTTCACTCATTGATGATTTCCTCCGTTGCCGCCAGGATTCCTCCTCGAGTGCGCCAGGAGGCGCTCGGTGAGTGGGGGGTACTGTCATGTTTTGTCATTGATTATCATGCCTTGTCCCTGTTCTTCTCCTTCTATTCGTTTCCCTCTGCTGGTCTTATTAGGTTCTTTCCCTCTTTCTATCCCTCTCTCTCCCCTCCCTCTCTCACTCTCCCGCTCTCTCTTCTCTCTATCGTTCCGTTCCTGCTCCCAGCTGTTCCTATTCCCCTAATCAATCATTTAGTCTTCCCACACCTGTTCCCGATCCTTTTCCCTGATTAGAGTCCCTATTTCTCTCCTTGTTATTCGTTTCTGCCCTGTCGGTTCCTTGTCTAGAATTCACCGTGCTGTGTTTGTGTATCGCCCTGTCGTGTCGTGTTTTCCTCAGATGCTGCGTGGTGAGCAGGTGTCTGAGTCTGTTTGGTTCAAGTGCCTTCCCGAGGCAACCTGCTGTTCACCTGCTGTTCAAGATCGAGTCTCCAGTTTGTCCTCGTCATTTCGAGTGAAAGTTGTGTTTTTTGATTGTATTTACTTTACTGGATTAAAGACTCTGTTTTCGCCAAGTCGCTTTTGGGTCCTCTTTCACCTGCATGACAGTTAGGATGATATCTATGAGGGTGCCCGTGTTTAAGGCTTTGGGGGGGTACCTGGTAGGTTCATTGATAATTTGAGTGAGATTGAGGGCATCAAGTTTAGATTGTAGGATGGCTGGGGTGTTAAGCATGTTCCAGTTTAGGTCGCCTAGCAGCACGAGCTCTGAAGATAGATGGGGGGCAATCAGTTCACATATGGTGTCCAGAACACAGCTGGGGGCAGAGGGTGGTCTACAGCAGGCGGCAACGGTGAGAGACTTGTTTTTAGAGAGGTGGATTTTTAGAAGTAGAAGTTCAAATTGTTTGGGTACAGACCTGGATAGTAGGACAGAACTCTACAGGCTATCTTTGCAGTAGATTGCAACACCGCCCCCTTTGGCAGTTCTATCTTGTCTGAAAATGTTGAAATTTGGAATTAAAATTTCAGAATTTTTGGTGGTCTTCCTAAGCCAGGATTCAGACACAGCTAGAACATCCGGGTTGGCAGAGTGTGCTAAAGCAGTGAATAGAACAAACTTAGGGAGGAGGCTTCTAATGTTAACATGCATGAAACCAAGGCTATTACGGTTACAGAAGTCATCAAAAGAGAGCGCCTGGGGAATAGGAGTGGAGCTAGGCATTGCAGGGCCTGGATTCACCTCTACATCGCCAGAGGAACATAGGAGGAGAAGAATAAGGGTACGGCTAAAAGCAATAAGAATTGGTCGTCTATAACGTCTGGAACAGAGAGTAAAAGGAGGTTTCTGGGGGCGATAAAATAGCATCAAGGTATAATGTACAGACAAAGGTATGGTAGGATGTGAATACAGTGGAGGTAAACCTAGGTATTGAGTGATGAAGAGAGAGATATTGTCTCTAGAAACATCATTGAAACCAGGAGATGTCATTGCATGTGTGGGTGGTGGAACTAATAAATTGGATAATGTATAGTGAGCAGGACTAGAGGCTCTACAGTGAAATAAGCCAATAAACACTAACCAGAACAGCAATGGACAAGACATATTGACATTAAGGAGAGGCATCCTTAGTCGAGTGATCAAAAGAGTCCAGAGAGTGGAGTGGTTGGTTTCGGGGTCAAGGCGATTTAGACAGCTAGCCAGGACATCGGTAGCAAGCTAGCATAGGAAGGGGGTCTGTTGTTAGCCACCTCTTGCGTTCCGTCAGTAGATTAGTGGGGTTCCGTGTGGTAGAGGGAATTAGTCCAAATCACACAACAACAAAAATAAAATAAAAACAATAGATATAGTTATAGAGGCCCAAGAATAAACATAATAATAATAATTAATAAATAAAAATTGTCCGATTGTCTATTCTGAGAGCTGCCGGTAAGACAGCTAACGGTAGTAGGCCGCAGATGGGCGTTCAGGTAACGTCGAGACGGAGGAGCCAGCCGGATCTCCTTCGGGTAGACAACGTCGGCAGTCCAGTTGTGAAGGCCCGGTGGGGCTCCGCGTAGGCAGTAAAACGGGTCCGGATAGGTGACTGCAGCCCAGGAGTGATTGACGGAGCCCAGGAGTGATTTACGGAGCTGGCTAGCTCCGGAGTAATTGATGTTTGCTCCGGAAATCGACGAGAGCAGATAGACACACGGATAGCAGCTGGCTAGCTGTGAGATCCGGGAATGAATGTCCAGAGAGCAGTTGAAATCCAAGGACATGGAGAGAAAAATTGGTCCGGTATGTTCCGTTCCGAGCCGCGCTGCGCCGTACAAAACTGGCGATAGATTTTCAAGCTAAAGGATAGCTGATGACCACAAACCGTGGTTAGCTGAATACTAACGATTTGCCAGTAAAGAAGCTAACTAGCTTCTGAACTAGCTTCTGATTAGCTTCTAGCTAGCTCCTGGCTAGCTTCTGGCTAGCTTCTTGGAGTTTCTGGCTAGCTTCTGGCTAGCTTCTTGGAGGATTGCAGATTTGAGGTAAATAATACTTATTTATAAATATAAATTGGTGAGGCGGGTTGCAGGAGAGTGTTTTGAAGATGAGTTGATGGAAAATAAAAAAAAATGTATGTGAAAAAAAGTTGTAAATATATATATATATACAGGACACGACAAGACGAGGACAAAAGACGTCTGAACTGCTATGCCATCTCGGGAAAATTAATTATTAAATCCCTGGACATGAACCAAATCACTGGACATGAACCAAATCCCTGGACCTGAACCAAATCCCTGGACATGAACCAAATCACTGGACATGAACCAAATCCCTGGACCTGAACCAAATCCCTGGACATGAACCAAATCCCTGGACATGAACCAAATCCCTGGACCTGAACCAAATCCCTGGACCTGAACCAAATCCCTGGACCTGAACCAAATCCCTGGACATGAACCAAATCCCTGGACCTGAACCAAATCCCTGGACCTGAACCAAATCCCTGGACCTGAACCAAATCCCTGGACCTGAACCAAATCACTGGACATGAACCAAATCCCTGGACCTGAACCAAATCCCTGGACCTGAACCAAATCCCTGGACATGAACCAAAATGAAGATGGAAGGAGGCAAGATCAGATGGAACCATTCTAGCCAATGAGAGAGCAGATACGTGTGTGAACAACAGGCACAACTCTGATATAATTTTTTTTCTCTCCAAAGTTTCCAAAATCCACGTATCAGTGCATTCATAACAACCTAACCATTACGAAACGTCTTTTTTCACATAGCAAATTAGAAACTACATTTTTTAAATGTTTTGACCGAATTCGAGACTCTGACCTCAATACAGAAATTCCTCACTTTGTGGTCATATTTTGAAAATTATTTTTTCACTTCATGTACAGATTTTGGGCGGAGTAAACCCTCACGCTTTGCCAAATCCTCTCTGGTGTAAATGTGTTAGTAGGTGGACAGAAGAGTGTCCTCCCCAATAGCCACATTTTATCAAGGATAGTCATGTGTATTCTATCTGAGACCTTTGTGAAAGATTTTTGATATTTGCCACACCCCATTTGAAGCAGATACTGTTTTCTCAAAGTAGAAAAGTATGCAAACATTTTAAAACGATATACTACTTAACCTATCATTTTATCTATAAAATGTCTTGCACAACTAGCTAAATTAGTTTTATAATTTGTACACATTTATTTTGGGATTCCACCCCTGTAAATGTAATTTGCCTGATGACACGTGAGTGGAGAGGAGTGTCATTTCATACAAGTGCATTTTCATCCAGGTTTCTTTTAGTCGCCGCCTCTCCTCGGTTACCTTTGACCTTTTAAAGGAGGCGAGAGATGACGAGGAGTTGAGCAAACCAATAGAGAAAAGGCCAGGGCATTGTTTTCAAGAGAAAACAAACTGTATACAGGCAGACAAAATGTTAAAGTGAAGTTGATTGAATGAAAGTTCTGGTACATAAGGCATGTTGAGGGATAAAAACAATGCCCTGTTGGGTTGCAGAGTGCACGTAGGCCTACCCTACACAAAAATGATTGTGCCGATGTGTTTGCCTACTCCCCAGAAATGTCACAGTTTATGTATGCTTATGTATGATAATTTATCATGAAGTAGTTTGGCTGTAGTGAACTACTTTTTCAGAAATAACGTTAGTTAAGTAAACTGTATGTTTCTAAGGGTACTTTTAGTGTAGCTTAACTTCTACCAGTGTGAAGTAATTGGTAGCTTGGTAAACTACACCGAGTGTACAAAACATTAGGAACACCTTCCTAATATTGAGTTGCACCCCTATTTGCCCTCAGAAAAGTCTCAATTCATCGGGGCATGGACTCTACAAGGTGTCGAAAGCTTTCCACAGGAAAGCTGGCCCATGTTGACTCTAATGTTTCCCACAGTTGTGTCAAATTGGATGAAAAACCCAGCAGCTTTGCAGTTCTTGACACACTCAAACTGATGTGCCTGGCACATACTACCATACCCCGTGCAAAGGCACTTCAAACTTTTGTCTTGCCCATTCACCCTCTGAATGGCACAAATACACAATCCATGTATCAATTGTCTCTAGGCTTAAAAATCCTCCTTAACCTGTCTACTCCCCTTCATTTACACTGATTGAAGTGGATTTAACAAGTGACATCAATAAGGGATCATAGCTTTAGCCAGGATTCACTTTGTCGGGAAAGAGCGTTTTGTACACTCAGTGTATATTTTCAAAGTAGCTTCCCCAACACTAATCAATACAAACTCTAATATTTTACAATACCTTCAGAAACTATTCAGACCCCTTGACTTTTTCCACATTTTGTTACGTTAGTCTTATTCTAAAATGTATTAAATGTTGTTTTTCCCTTGTGAATTTACACACAATACCCCATAATGACAAAAGCAAAAACAGGTTTTTAGACATTTTTGCAAATGTATAAAGAAAACAGAAATATCACATTTACATAAGTATTCAGACCCTTTACTCAGTACTTGGTAGAAGCACCTTTGGCAGTGATTACATCATCGGGTCTTCTTGGGTATGACGCTGCAAGCTTGGGGAGTATTTGGAGTTTCTCCCATTCTTCTCTGCAGATACCCTCAACCTCTGTCAGGTTGAATGGGGAGCGTTGCTGCACAGCTATTGTCAGGTCTCTCCAGAGATGTTGGTTCTGGTTCATGCCTGAGCTCTGGCTGGGCCACTCAAGGACATTCGGAGACTTGTCGCGAAGCCACTCCTGCGTTGTCTTGGCTATGTGCTTAGGGTCATTGTCTTTTTGGAAGGTGAAACTTCGCCCCAGTCTGAGGTCCTGAGTGCCCCAAAGCAGGTTTTCATCAAGCATCTCTCTGTACTTTTCTCTGTTAATCTTTGCCTCTGACTAGTCTACTACTAGTCACTGCCGCTGAAAAACATCCCCACAGCATGATGCTGCCACCACCATTCTTCACCGTAGGGATGTTTCCAGGTTTCCTCCAAATGTGATGCTTGGCATTCAGGCCAAAGAGTTGAATCTTGGTTTCATCTGACCAGAGAATCTTGTTTCTCATGGTCTGAGAGTATTTAGGTGCCTTTTGGCAAACTCCAAGTGTGCTGTCATGTTCCTTTTACTGAGGAGTAGCTTCCGCTGGCCAATCTACCATAAAGGGATGATTGGTGGAGTGCTGCAGAGATGGTTGTCCTTCTTGAATGTTCACCCATCTCCACTGAGGAACTCTAGAGCTCTTTCAGAGTGACCATCGAGTTCTTGGTCACTTCCCTGACCAAGGCCCTTCTCCCCCTATTTCTCAATTTGGCCACGCGGCCAGCTCTAGGAAGAGTCTTGGTAGTTCCGAACTTCTTCCATTTAAGAATGACGGAGGCCACTGTGTTCTTGGGAACCTTCAATGCTGCATAAATGTTTTGGTACCCTTCCCTAGATCTGTGCCTCGACACAATCCTGTCTCGGAGCTCTACTGATAATTTCTTCGACCTCATGGCTTGGTTTTTGCTCTGACATGCACTGTCAACTGTGGGCCCTTATATAGACAAGTGTGTGCCTTTCCAAATCATGTCCAATCAATTGAATTTACCTCAGGTGGACTTAAAGATGATCAATGGTCTCATAGCAAAGGGTCTACATACTTATGTAAATAATGTATTTCTGTTTTGTTTTTCTATACATTTGCTAACATTTCTAAAAACCTGTTTTCGTATTTCGTGTAGATTGCTGAGCAAAACATAATATTTAAGCAATTTTAGAATAAGGCTCTAATGCAACAAAAATGTAGAAAAAGTCAAGGGGTCTGAATACTTTCTGAAGGCACTGTATATGACTGACATGCAGTATGCCATTTGTCTGTACAGAGTAGTCCATAACTTTATACGTTTGTGTAATTTTATTTGATCAAATCTGTCATTTAGGAAATTAGGAGACACATCTAATGCAGATCCTATAAATATTCAAATGGTCCACTAGATTTATATTTAATTGCAGATTTTTTTTTCAATCAGGCTTGTAGAATGTAAATTTGACATACTATGGTAACTCCCCTGTTTCCTCTTTTGATTAAAAGGTTATTACAGCCCCTCGTGCAATATACTCATTCCCAATCTGGTATCTTTTGTCTTTGTGGTGGACAGATTGTATTTGGCATTAAAAAGTATCTCAGGAGGCTCAGTGAGAGCAGTGGAGTGACTGCTAAAAAAACATTTGTGACTCAGTGGAGGTCAGAGGAGGAATACCCATTAATATAGTCAGAACGGGTTTCCTCCTTTATGATAAACCACATATTTAAATTTCATGTTTCCTCGAAAACCCAATTCAAACACTGAGTAACTTTTTTTCATCATGTATTTTAATGTGATTGTAATGTTTTTTTCCCCCACCAGAAGACATGACCCACTTAGTATTTAGTATTTTATTAGGATCCCCATTAGCTGTTGCCAAGGCAGCAGCTACTCTTCCTGGGGTCCAAACAGAGATAAAAACATTTAATCAAACAAAGCAATGTGCATTATACAAATTTTCATTGGTCCATTATAATATTACAATACTATGTTACATTACTAAGAATAATGTGTGGGTGTGTGTTTTATAGTGTGTGTGTGTTAGGTAGTGTGTAAGTGTATGTCTCTTCACAGTTTGCGTCGTGCCGTTTAATCAGGGTTTTTAAAATCAGATTTTACTGCTAGCTTGAGTTACCTGAGGTGTGGCCGGGAAGAGTTCCATGTAGTCATGGCTCTACATAAGTTATGTATGGCAATTTGGTACTTTAACATGTCAATACCTCTCACAAAGACCATTAGTGATGCAGTCAATATCTCCTCTACTTTGAGCCAGGAGAGATTGATATGCATGTTGTTGATATTATCCCTCTATGTACATTTAAGGGCTAGTCATGTTGCTCTGTTCTGGGCCGACTGTAATTTACCTATGTCCTTCTTTGCCACACTTGACCATAAATACGGTGCAGTAGTCCAGGTTTGATAAAACTACGGCCTGTAGGACTTGTTTGGTTGATTGTAATGTCAAGAAAGCAGAACAGTGCTTTGTCACGGACAGCCCTCCCCATTTTAGTAACCGTTGAATTTACATTATTTTAACCACGTCAGCTTACAATTGAGGGTTACACCAAGCAGTTTAGTCTCAACCTGCTCAATCGCCACCTCATTCATGTCTGGATTTAGCGAATGATTTGTCCCATAAACAATGGTTTTCATTTTTTATATATTTAGGTCTAGCATATTACTAGCCACCTATTCTAAAACTGACTGCAGCTCTTTGTTAAGGGTTGCAGGGATTTCTTGCTGTGGTAGCTGATGTGTACAGTGTTGAGTCATAAGCGTACATAGACACACAGGCTTTATTCAAGGCTAGTAGTAGGTCATTAGTAAAAAAAAATAATTAAATAACAGTATAGGGCCAAGGCAGCTGCCTTGAGGTATACCACACTCTACCTGGTTTACGTTAGAGAGGCTACCATTAAAGAAACCCCTCTCTGTTCTATTAGATAGGTAGCTCTCAATCCATAATATGACAGAGGACGTAAATCCATGACATATACATTTTTTCATCAATAGATTATGCTAAATAATATCAAGAGCTACACTGAAGTCTAAAGATACAGCTCCCACAATCTTCTTCTTCTTAATTTCTTTCAGCCAATCATCAGTTATTTTTGTCAATGCCATACATGTTGAGTACCCTTCCCTATAAGCATGCTGAAAGTCTGTTGTTAATCTGTTTACAGTGGAATAACATTGTACAGTGGGAGAAAAAAGTATTTAGTCCGCCACCAATTGTGCATGTTTTCCCACTTAAAAAGATGAGAGGCCTGTAATTTTCGTCATAGGTACATTTCAACTATGACAGACAAAATGAGAAAAAGAATCCCGAAAATCACATTGTAGAATTTTTTTATGAATTTATTTGCAAATTATGGTGGACAATAAATATTTCGTCACCTACAAACAAGCAAGATTTCTGGCTCTCAAAGACCTGTAACTGCTTCTTTAAGAGGCTCCTCTGTCATCCACTTACCTGTATTAATGGCACCTGTTTGAACTTGTTATCAGTATAAAAGACACCTGTCCACATCCTCAAACAGTCACACTACAAACTCTACTATGGCCAACAACAAAGAGCTTTCAAAGGACACCAGAAACAAAATTGTAGACCTGCACCAGGCTGGGAAGACTGAATATGCAATAGGTAAGCAGCTTGGTTTGAAGAAATCAACTGTGGGAGAAATTATTAGGAAATGGAAGACATACAAGACCACTGATAATCTCCCTCGGTCTGGGGCTCCACACAAGATCTTACCCCGTAGGTTCAAAATGATCACAAGAAAGGTGAGCAAAAATCCCAGAACCACACGGGCGGACCTAGTGAATGACCTGCAGAGAGCTGGGACCAAAGTAACAAAGCCTACCATCAGTAACACACTACTCCGCCAGGGACTCAAATCCTGCAGTGCCAGACGTGTCCCCCTGCATAAGCCAGTACATGTCCAGGCCCATCTGAAGTTTGCTAGAGAGCATTTGGATGATCCAGAAGATTGGGAGAATGTCATATGGTCAGATGAAACCAAAATATAACTTTTTGGTAAAAACTCAACTCGTCGTGTTTGGAGGACAAAGAATGCTGAGTTGCATCCAAAGAACACCATACCTAATGTGAAGCATGGGGGTGGAAACATCATGCTTTGGGGCTGTTTTTCTGCAAAGGCTGATGTGAGTAAGCCCTTTAACACTCATAAGGCCGCTGACCAGACGAAAAACCAGGGTACGACCTCAGGGCATGTGTAGACCAGCTGGCAGGTGTCTTTATGAACATTTTCCACCTCTCCCAGTCCCAGTGCGTAATGATCACATGTTTCAAGCAGATCACCATCGTTCCTGTTCCCAAGAACTCTAAGGTAACCTGCAACAATGAATGCCACTCTATAGCATTCACATCTGTAACAATGAGGCGCTTAGAAAGCCTGGTCAGGGCACACATCAACTTCATCATCCCTAACACCTTAGACCCACTCCAGTTGGCATACTGCCCCAACAGATTCACAGACTATGCAATGATGAACAAACATATAAATGCAACATGCAACAATTTCAAAGATTTTACTGAGTTACAGTTCATATAAGGAAATCAGTCCATTGAAATAAATTCAATTTGGCCCTAATCTATGGATTTCACATGACTGGGAATGCAGATATGCATCTGTTGGTCACAGATACCTTTAAAAAAAGGTAGGGGTGTGGATCAGAAAACCAGTCAGTATCTGGTGTGGCCAACATTTGTCTCATGCAGTGCAACACATCTCCCTCACATAGAGTTGATCAGGCTGTTGTTTGTGGCCTGTGGAATGTTGTCCCACTTCTCTTCAATGGCTGTGCTAAGTTGCTGGATATTGGCGGGAACTGGAACACGCTGTCGTACACATTGATCAAGAGCATCCCAAACATGCTCAATGGGTGACATGTTTGGTGAGTATGCAGGTCATGGAAGAACTGGGGCATTTTCAGCTTCCAGGAATTGTTTGCAGATCCTTGCGACATGGGGCTGTGCATTATAACGCTGAAACATGAGGTGATGGCAGCAGATTAATGGCATGGCAATGGGCCTCAGGATCTCATCACAGTATCTCTGTGCATTCAAATTGCCATCAATAAAATGCAATTGTGTTCATTGTCCTTAGCTTATGCCTGCCCTTACCAAAACCTGACCGCCACCATAGAGAATTTGACAGTACATCTGTTCACAATGTTGACATCAGCAAACTGCTCACCCTCATGACGCCATACACATAGTCTGCGGTTGTGAGGCCGGTTGGATGTACTGTCAAATTCTCTAAAACGACAATAGAGGCGTCTTATAGTAGAGAAATTAACATTAAATTCTCTGGCAACAGCTCTGGTGTACATTCCTGCAGTCAGCATGCCAATTCCACGCTCCCTCAACTTGACATCTGTGGTATTGTGTTGAGTGAAAAAACTGCACATTTTAGAGTGGACTTTTATTGTCCCCAGCACAAGGTGCACCTGTGTAATGATCATGTTGTTTAATCAGCTTCTTGATATTCCACACCTGTCAGGGGGATGGATTTTCTTGGCAAAGGAGAAATTCTCACTACAAGTGATTTAAACAACTTTGCGCACCAAATAAGCTTTTTGTGCATATGGAACATTTCTGGGATGTTTTATTTCAGCTCATGAAACATGGGGCCAGCACTTTACGTGTTGCGTTTATATTTTTGTTCAGTTTCATTTTCAATCCGCACTGCCCTCACCCACCTAGACAAGAGGGGAAATACAGTGACTTGTGAAAGTATTTGCCCCACTTGGCATTTTTCTTATTTTGTTTCCTTCCGACCTCGAATTAAGATTTGTATCATTTGATTTACACAAAATGAGTACCATTTTGAAGATGCAAAATATTTATTTTGTGAGACAAACCAGAAAAAAGACAAAAAAGAACTTGAGAGTGCATAACTTCACCCCCCCCCAATAAGTCAATACTTTGTAGAGCCACCTTTTGTAGCAATTACAGCTGCAAGTTACTTGGGGTATGTCTCTATAAGCTTGGCACATCTAGCCACTGAGATTTTCCCCATTCTTCAAGGCAAAACTGCTCCAGCTCCTTCAAGTTGGATGGGTTCCACTGGTGTACAGCAATCTTTAAGTCATACCACAGTTTCTCAATTGGATTGAGGTCTGGACTTTGACTAGGCATTCCCAAGACATTTAAATGTTTCCCCTTAATCTGCTCGAGTGTTGCTTTAGCAGTATGCTTAGGTGAACCTCCATCCCAGTCTCAAATCTCTGGAAGACTGAAACGGGTTTCCCTCAAGAATTTCCCTGCCATCCATCATTCCTTCAATTCTGACCTGTTTCAAAGTCCCTGCCGATGGAAAAACATGCTCAGAGGATGATGGTTCCACAACAAACATTCTTCACTGTGGGGATGGTGTCTGGGGGGGATGAAAGGGGTTTGGGTTTGCGCCAGACATAGCATTTTCCTTAATGGCCAAAAAGCTACATTTTAGTCTGACCAGAGTACCTTCTTCCATATGTTTGGGGAGTCTTCCACATGCCTTTTGGCGAACACCAAACGTGTTTGATTATTTTTTTCTTTAAGCAATGGCTTTTTTCTGGCCACTTTTCCGTAAAGCCTAGCTCTGTGGAGTGTATAACTTAAAGTGGTCCTACGGACAGACTACAATCTCCGCTGTGGAGCTTTGCAGCTCCTTCAAGATTATCTTTGGTCCCTTTGTTGCCTCTGATTAATGCCCTCCTTGCCTGGTCTGTGAGTTTTGGTTGGGGGCCCTCTCTTGGCAGGTTTATTGTGGTGCCATATTCTTTCCATTTTTTAATAATGGATTTAATGTTGTGCCGTGGGATGTTCATTGTTTGGGATATTTTTTATAACCCAACCCTGGTCTGTACTTGTCCACAACTGTCCCTGACCTGTTTGGAGAGCTCCTTGGTCTTCAAAGTGTTGCTTGTTTGGTGGTACCCCTTGCTTAGTGGTGTTGCAGACTGTGGGGCCTTTCAGAATAGGTGTATATGTACTGAGATCAAGTGACAGATCATGTGACACTTAGAATGTACACAGGTTGACTTTATTTGACTAATTATGTGACTTCTGAAGGTAATTGGTTGCACCAGATCTTATTTAGGGGCTTCGTAGGAAAGGGGGTGAATGCACATGCACGCACCACTTTTCCATTTAATTATTTTTAATAATTTTTTTAAACAAGTCATTTTTTTTCATTTCACTTCACCAATTTGGACTATTTTGTGTATGTTCATTACATGAAATCCAAATAAAAATCTATTTAAGTTACAGGTTGTAATGCAACAAAATAGGAAAAGGGCCAAGGGGGATGAATACATTTGCATGGCGCTGTACCTACAGTTGAATTCGTAAGTTTACATACACCTTAGCCAAATACATTTAAACTATGTTTTTCACAATTCCTGACATTCAATCCTAGTAAAAATTCCCTGTTTTAGGTCAGTTAGGATCACCACTTTATTTTAAGAATGTGAAATGTCAGAATAATAGTAGAGAGAATTGTTTATTTCAGCTTTTATTTATTTCATCACATGCCCAGTGGGTCAGAAGTTTACATACACTCAATTAGTATTTGGTAGCATTGCCTTTCAATTGTTTAACTTGGGTCAAACGTTTTGGGTAGCCTTCCACAAGCTTCCCACAAGAAGTTGGGTGAATTTTGGCCCATTCCTCCAGACAGAGCTGCTGTAACTGAGTCAGGTTTGTAGGCCTCCTTGATCGCACAATCTTTTACAGTTCTGCCCACACATTTTCTATGGGATTGAGGTCAGGGCTTTGTGATGGCCACTCCAATACCTTGACTTTGTTGTCCTTAAACCATTTTGCCAAAACTTTGGTAGTATGCTTGGCACACTCCCATCCACACCAACAGAGTGGAAATGAGAGGGTCAAGCACTTTAAGTTCCTTTGTGTCCCAACCACGGATATCTTAACATGGTCCACAGTTGTGGAGGCGTGGCACCGCCTCTTCACCCTCAGAAGGCTAAAGATATTTAGCAAGGCCCCTCAGATCTTCAAGAACTTCTACAGATGCACCATTGAGAGCATCTTGACTGGCTACATCACTTCCTGGTATGGCAACTGCACCGCCCTCGACCGCAGAGTGCGGATGACCCAGCACATCACTGGGGACGAGCTCCCACCCATTCACACCTTAGAAAGGTATGGTAGGATAGATATAGGTCTGTAGCAGTTTGGGTCAAGAGTGTCCCCCCCTTTGAAGAGGGGGATGACCGCAGCTGCTTTCCAATCTTTGGGAATCTCAGACGACACGAAAGAGAGGTTGAACAGGCTAGTAATAGAGGTGGTAACAATTTCGGCAGATAATTTTAGAAAGAAAGGGTCCAGATTGTCTAGCCCGGCTGATTTGTAGGGGTCCAGATTTTTCAGCTCTTTCAGAACATCAGCAGAATGGATTTGGGAGAAGGAGAAATGGGGAAGGCTTGGGCGAGTTGCTGTTGGGGGTGCAGTGCTGTTGACCGGGGTAGGAGTAGCCAGGTGGAAAGCATGGCCAGCCGTAGAAAAATGCTTATTGAAATTCTCAATTATGGTGGATTTATAATAATAATATAATATATGCCATTTAGCAGACGCTTTTATCCAAAGCGACTTACAGTCATGTGTGCATACATTCTACGTATGGGTGGTCCCGGGGATCGAACCCACTACCCTGGCGTTACAAGCGCCATGCTCTACCAACTGAGCTACAGAAGGACCTATCAGT
>NC_060198.1:21865861-21873361 GCF_021184085.1 Oncorhynchus gorbuscha
CAGGCCAATCTATCGATGGAATCCCGGAAAATGAAAGGGTTTTTGTGTGCTCCGCCATCTAGGGCTATATTCCGGTACACCAAAACGTGAATAAATCAAAAAGTACACATCCAATCTGGATGGGGTTTTTTTGCACGAAATGGCACACATAGACGAGCATTTTCATTTAATTAAAACCGTTTTTGTATAAAATATTTTAATAGAAAATCGTGTTTTAAGTTTTGGAAAAAAAGTGCATGTTACCAAAAAAAAAGGAGCCTGTGGATGCGAAATTGTTTTTATATGCTCTACTTGTTGCCCATCACGAGAGAGGATATGGCACGAAATTTGGGACCTCTAGCCCCTCGGGAAGTATTTTTAATCATTTTTTGAAAATTATAGATTTTGGTCGGAAAAATGACAGAGTCCCCACTTTTCTCAGCCGTGCACCTGGTGATTGAAAATCGGTACCTGGTAACCTAAAATGAAAATTAAAATTTATGGAAGGTTTAATTTTTTTTCACTACCCAGTGTTCCTGACATGCATGCCCGCTATAGGAGCACCCTACTACGGCCCTCTAGCCGTGGGCGCCTCATACATCCGTGTACCTGGTGATTGAAAACGTGCACCTGGGAACCCGAAAATTAAAATACTCTCCTAAATGCACTTTTCGGTCATTCTCATATTAATGCCCACTCTGGCAACACCCTAGCACGGCCCTCTATCCGTGGGGGCCCTCCCTGAGTGCTTTATGGACACTTTTGTGACATTTCGGTGGATGAGGATTAGGATCTACCTCTGTGTGCCTGGTGATTGAAAACGTGCACCTGGGAACCCGAAAATTAAAATATGGTCCTAAATGCACCTGCCGGTGTTCCTGACATGCATGCCCGCTATGGGAGCACCCTACTACGGCCCTCTAGCCGTGGGGGCCGGCCTGAGTGATTTATGGAAGGTTTAATTTTTTTCACTACCCAGTGTTCCTGACATGCATGCCCGCTATAGGAGCACCCTACTACGGCCCTCTAGCCGTGGGCGCCCTCATACATCCGTGTACCTGGTGATTGAAAACGTGCACCTGGGAACCCGAAAATTAAAATACTCTCCTAAATGCACTTTTCGGTCATTCTCATATTAATGCCCACTCTGGCAACACCCTAGCACGGCCCTCTATCCGTGGGGGCCCTCCCTGAGTGCTTTATGGACACTTTTGTGACATTTCGGTGGATGAGGATTAGGATCTACCTCTGTGTGCCTGGTGATTGAAAACGTGCACCTGGGAACCCGAAAATTAAAATATGGTCCTAAATGCACCTGCCGGTGTTCCTGACATGCATGCCCGCTATGGGAGCACCCTACTACGGCCCTCTAGCCGTGGGGGCCGGCCTGAGTGATTTATGGAAGGTTTAATTTTTTTCACTACCCAGTGTTCCTGACATGCATGCCCGCTATAGGAGCACCCTACTACGGCCCTCTAGCCGTGGGCGCCCTCATACATCCGTGTACCTGGTGATTGAAAACGTGCACCTGGGAACCCGAAAATTAAAATACTCTCCTAAATGCACTTTTCGGTCATTCTCATATTAATGCCCACTCTGGCAACACCCTAGCACGGCCCTCTATCCGTGGGGGCCCTCCCTGAGTGCTTTATGGACACTTTTGTGACATTTCGGTGGATGAGGATTAGGATCTACCTCTGTGTGCCTGGTGATTGAAAACGTGCACCTGGGAACCCGAAAATTAAAATATGGTCCTAAATGCACCTGCCGGTGTTCCTGACATGCATGCCCGCTATGGGAGCACCCTACTACGGCCCTCTAGCCGTGGGGGCCGGCCTGAGTGATTTATGGAAGGTTTAATTTTTTTCACTACCCAGTGTTCCTGACATGCATGCCCGCTATGGAGCACCCTACTACGGCCCTCTAGCCGTGGGCGCCCTCATACATCCGTGTACCTGGTGATTGAAAACGTGCACCTGGGAACCCGAAAATTAAAATACTCTCCTAAATGCACTTTTCGGTCATTCTCATATTAATGCCCACTCTGGCAACACCCTAGCACGGCCCTCTATCCGTGGGGGCCCTCCCTGAGTGCTTTATGGACACTTTTGTGACATTTCGGTGGATGAGGATTAGGATCTACCTCTGTGTGCCTGGTGATTGAAAACGTGCACCTGGGAACCCGAAAATTAAAATATGGTCCTAAATGCACCTGCCGGTGTTCCTGACATGCATGCCCGCTATGGGAGCACCCTACTACGGCCCTCTAGCCGTGGGGGCCGGCCTGAGTGATTTATGGAAGGTTTAATTTTTTTCACTACCCAGTGTTCCTGACATGCATGCCCGCTATAGGAGCACCCTACTACGGCCCTCTAGCCGTGGGCGCCCTCATACATCCGTGTACCTGGTGATTGAAAACGTGCACCTGGGAACCCGAAAATTAAAATACTCTCCTAAATGCACTTTTCGGTCATTCTCATATTAATGCCCACTCTGGCAACACCCTAGCACGGCCCTCTATCCGTGGGGGCCCTCCCTGAGTGCTTTATGGACACTTTTGTGACATTTCGGTGGATGAGGATTAGGATCTACCTCTGTGTGCCTGGTGATTGAAAACGTGCACCTGGGAACCCGAAAATTAAAATATGGTCCTAAATGCACCTGCCGGTGTTCCTGACATGCATGCCCGCTATGGGAGCACCCTACTACGGCCCTCTAGCCGTGGGGGCCGGCCTGAGTGATTTATGGAAGGTTTAATTTTTTTCACTACCCAGTGTTCCTGACATGCATGCCCGCTATAGGAGCACCCTACTACGGCCCTCTAGCCGTGGGCGCCCTCATACATCCGTGTACCTGGTGATTGAAAACGTGCACCTGGGAACCCGAAAATTAAAATACCCCCCTAAATGCACTTTTCGGTCATTCTCATATTAATGCCCACTCTGGCAACACCCTAGCACGGCCCTCTATCCGTGGGGGCCCTCCCTGAGTGCTTTATGGACACTTTTGTGACATTTCGGTGGATGAGGATTAGGATCTACCTCTGTGTGCCTGGTGATTGAAAACGTGCACCTGGGAACCCGAAAATTAAAATATGGTCCTAAATGCACCTGCCGGTGTTCCTGACATGCATGCCCGCTATGGGAGCACCCTACTACGGCCCTCTAGCCGTGGGGGCCGGCCTGAGTGATTTATGGAAGGTTTAATTTTTTTCACTACCCAGTGTTCCTGACATGCATGCCCGCTATAGGAGCACCCTACTACGGCCCTCTAGCCGTGGGCGCCCTCATACATCCGTGTACCTGGTGATTGAAAACGTGCACCTGGGAACCCGAAAATTAAAATACTCTCCTAAATGCACTTTTCGGTCATTCTCATATTAATGCCCACTCTGGCAACACCCCTAGCACGGCCCTCTATCCGTGGGGGCCCTCCCTGAGTGCTTTATGGACACTTTTGTGACATTTCGGTGGATGAGGATTAGGATCTACCTCTGTGTGCCTGGTGATTGAAAACGTGCACCTGGGAACCCGAAAATTAAAATATGGTCCTAAATGCACCTGCCGGTGTTCCTGACATGCATGCCCGCTATGGGAGCACCCTACTACGGCCCTCTAGCCGTGGGGGCCGGCCTGAGTGATTTATGGAAGGTTTAATTTTTTTCACTACCCAGTGTTCCTGACATGCATGCCCGCTATAGGAGCACCCTACTACGGCCCTCTAGCCGTGGGCGCCCTCATACATCCGTGTACCTGGTGATTGAAAACGTGCACCTGGGAACCCGAAAATTAAAATACTCTCCTAAATGCACTTTTCGGTCATTCTCATATTAATGCCCACTCTGGCAACACCCTAGCACGGCCCTCTATCCGTGGGGGCCCTCCCTGAGTGCTTTATGGACACTTTTGTGACATTTCGGTGGATGAGGATTAGGATCTACCTCTGTGTGCCTGGTGATTGAAAACGTGCACCTGGGAACCCGAAAATTAAAATATGGTCCTAAATGCACCTGCCGGTGTTCCTGACATGCATGCCCGCTATGGGAGCACCCTACTACGGCCCTCTAGCCGTGGGGGCCGGCCTGAGTGATTTATGGAAGGTTTAATTTTTTTCACTACCCAGTGTTCCTGACATGCATGCCCGCTATAGGAGCACCCTACTACGGCCCTCTAGCCGTGGGCGCCCTCATACATCCGTGTACCTGGTGATTGAAAACGTGCACCTGGGAACCCGAAAATTAAAATACTCTCCTAAATGCACTTTTCGGTCATTCTCATATTAATGCCCACTCTGGCAACACCCTAGCACGGCCCTCTATCCGTGGGGGCCCTCCCTGAGTGCTTTATGGACACTTTTGTGACATTTCGGTGGATGAGGATTAGGATCTACCTCTGTGTGCCTGGTGATTGAAAACGTGCACCTGGGAACCCGAAAATTAAAATATGGTCCTAAATGCACCTGCCGGTGTTCCTGACATGCATGCCCGCTATGGGAGCACCCTACTACGGCCCTCTAGCCGTGGGGGCCGGCCTGAGTGATTTATGGAAGGTTTAATTTTTTTCACTACCCAGTGTTCCTGACATGCATGCCCGCTATAGGAGCACCCTACTACGGCCCTCTAGCCGTGGGCGCCCTCATACATCCGTGTACCTGGTGATTGAAAACGTGCACCTGGGAACCCGAAAATTAAAATACTCTCCTAAATGCACTTTTCGGTCATTCTCATATTAATGCCCACTCTGGCAACACCCTAGCACGGCCCTCTATCCGTGGGGGCCCTCCCTGAGTGCTTTATGGACACTTTTGTGACATTTCGGTGGATGAGGATTAGGATCTACCTCTGTGTGCCTGGTGATTGAAAACGTGCACCTGGGAACCCGAAAATTAAAATATGGTCCTAAATGCACCTGCCGGTGTTCCTGACATGCATGCCCGCTATGGGAGCACCCTACTACGGCCCTCTAGCCGTGGGGGCCGGCCTGAGTGATTTATGGAAGGTTTAATTTTTTTCACTACCCAGTGTTCCTGACATGCATGCCCGCTATAGGAGCACCCTACTACGGCCCTCTAGCCGTGGGCGCCCTCATACATCCGTGTACCTGGTGATTGAAAACGTGCACCTGGGAACCCGAAAATTAAAATACTCTCCTAAATGCACTTTTCGGTCATTCTCATATTAATGCCCACTCTGGCAACACCCTAGCACGGCCCTCTATCCGTGGGGGCCCTCCCTGAGTGCTTTATGGACACTTTTGTGACATTTCGGTGGATGAGGATTAGGATCTACCTCTGTGTGCCTGGTGATTGAAAACGTGCACCTGGGAACCCGAAAATTAAAATATGGTCCTAAATGCACCTGCCGGTGTTCCTGACATGCATGCCCGCTATGGGAGCACCCTACTACGGCCCTCTAGCCGTGGGGGCCGGCCTGAGTGATTTATGGAAGGTTTAATTTTTTTTCACTACCCAGTGTTCCTGACATGCATGCCCGCTATAGGAGCACCCTACTACGGCCCTCTAGCCGTGGGCGCCCTCATACATCCGTGTACCTGGTGATTGAAAACGTGCACCTGGGAACCCGAAAATTAAAATACTCTCCTAAATGCACTTTTCGGTCATTCTCATATTAATGCCCACTCTGGCAACACCCTAGCACGGCCCTCTATCCGTGGGGGCCCTCCCTGAGTGCTTTATGGACACTTTTGTGACATTTCGGTGGATGAGGATTAGGATCTACCTCTGTGTGCCTGGTGATTGAAAACGTGCACCTGGGAACCCGAAAATTAAAATATGGTCCTAAATGCACCTGCCGGTGTTCCTGACATGCATGCCCGCTATGGGAGCACCCTACTACGGCCCTCTAGCCGTGGGGGCCGGCCTGAGTGATTTATGGAAGGTTTAATTTTTTTTTTTCACTACCCAGTGTTCCTGACATGCATGCCCGCTATAGGAGCACCCTACTACGGCCCTCTAGCCGTGGGCGCCCTCATACATCCGTGTACCTGGTGATTGAAAACGTGCACCTGGGAACCCGAAAATTAAAATACTCTCCTAAATGCACTTTTCGGTCATTCTCATATTAATGCCCACTCTGGCAACACCCTAGCACGGCCCTCTATCCGTGGGGCCCTCCCTGAGTGCTTTATGGACACTTTTGTGACATTTCGGTGGATGAGGATTAGGATCTACCTCTGTGTGCCTGGTGATTGAAAACGTGCACCTGGGAACCCGAAAATTAAAATATGGTCCTAAATGCACCTGCCGGTGTTCCTGACATGCATGCCCGCTATGGGAGCACCCTACTACGGCCCTCTAGCCGTGGGGGCCGGCCTGAGTGATTTATGGAAGGTTTAATTTTTTTCACTACCCAGTGTTCCTGACATGCATGCCCGCTATAGGAGCACCTACTACGGCCCTCTAGCCGTGGGCGCCCTCATACATCCGTGTACCTGGTGATTGAAAACGTGCACCTGGGAACCCGAAAATTAAAATACTCTCCTAAATGCACTTTTCGGTCATTCTCATATTAATGCCCACTCTGGCAACACCCTAGCACGGCCCTCTATCCGTGGGGGCCCTCCCTGAGTGCTTTATGGACACTTTTGTGACATTTCGGTGGATGAGGATTAGGATCTACCTCTGTGTGCCTGGTGATTGAAAACGTGCACCTGGGAACCCGAAAATTAAAATATGGTCCTAAATGCACCTGCCGGTGTTCCTGACATGCATGCCCGCTATGGGAGCACCCTACTACGGCCCTCTAGCCGTGGGGGCCGGCCTGAAAACGTGCACCTGGGAACCCGAAAATTAAAATATGGTCCTAAATGCACCTGCCGGTGTTCCTGACATGCATGCCCGCTATGGGAGCACCCTACTACGGCCCTCTAGCCTCTCATTTCAAGTAGTCACCTCGCAAGGTGTTTGAAGGTAGGCCTCATTTGACCTAACCAGTAAATATGACATTTTCAGGGGATGAGATGAAACAAAGAGGCAATAAATGATAAACTCTCTCTCATGGGGTGAAGGGACATACAGGCATAAAGTACAAACACCACTTACCAGTTTATATGCCTCTATCTGGGCAGCAGAGGTCACAAAATGATGCAAGGCCTCATTTGACCTAACCAGTAAATATGACATTTTCAGGGGATGAGATGAAACAAAGAGGCATTAAAGGTTTTACTCTCTCTCGTGGGATGAAGGGACATACAGGCATAAAGTACAAACAGCCCTAACCAGTTTATATGCCTCTATCTGGCCTCAAGGCCTTATTTGACCTTTGTTGGCCGCCATCTTGGGCTACATCCCAAAACACCAAAACGTGAATAAATCAAAAAGTACATGTCCAATCTGGATGGGGTTTTTTTTAAACGAAAGGGCATACATAGACGGGCATTTTCATGTCATGAAAACCGTTTTTGTATAGAAACTTTTAATAGAAAATTGTGTTTATAGTTTGGGCTACACAAGTGCATCTTGCTGGAAACATAGGTTCCTACCAGGGCATTTTGTTTTTTACAT